>NC_039251.1:7767663-7827663 GCF_003368295.1 Carassius auratus | reverse complement strand
TGTCTGTCTGTCTGTTTATCTGTGTGTGTGTGTATCTGTCTCTGTGTCTGTCTGTGTGTCTGTCTCTGTCTGTCTGTGTTTCTGTCTCTGTGTCTGTCTGTCTGTGTGTCTGTCTGTGTGTGTGTGTCTGTGTGTGTGTCTGTGTCTGTCTGTGTGTCTGTCTGTGTGTCTGCCTGAGACTCATTTAAAGTTTGTCTATGCATCAGTCGATTATATTTCAAAGTGGCAGAAGTTGTAAACCATAAACAGCTAAACTGGTCTTTCTTTCTATCAATGCTTGCTACACGCTGGAGATCTGACGTGTTCAGTGCAGTCCAGGCCATTGCGACTTGTTTGTTGATGCTTGTGTGTGTGGGTTTGGCAGAACATGCTTTTAACTTTGTATTCTGCTGGGTTTCTTGCTGTGATATCATGCTGTTTGTGTTTTGTATCCTCAGACACTGCTGATGGAGTTTCTCAGGAGCTCTTCTCTGCTGGTCTGGTCAATGGTCATGATGTGGTTGTGGGTAAGTTGCATGTGCATTAAATTCCAATGCACTGCCTCGTTCATCTCTAAAACAGGGTTTCTTTGGGCCTTAAAATGATCTTAAGAAGTCTTAATAAGCGTTAATTCACTGTTCCACAAATGAAGATCTTAAAGGGACACTAAGTAGGAATTACTCCCATCTAGTGGTGAAATTGTATTTTGCATTCAAACTAATTTTGCTCTCCAGCGCCTCGCTTTTTCAAATGCACGTTGCATCTACGGTAGGCGATATGTACCAAAAAGCTTTGACAGGATGTCTTCTAATAGCACTTCGTCGAGTTTTCCTTCAGGTGAACGGGTGTGTTATTTCAAACAAACTGCAACATGACAACTAACAAACGAAGGTTACAGTACGAATTACTGACTGTGGAAAACATTAAATATTGTAATTAGTAGTTATGTCTAATTTATTCGTTATATTTTCTGAATTATATGCATTGTTAGATATAAAAAAAAATATAATATAGATTGTAACACTGACTTACCTGTCGAGAAGAAAACTGGCCACTTCAGCGTCTCTTTTGAAATCTCTATCCAGCATTAGCTCTTTCCACCTAGAAAAAGCTTCCCCGACATTAACTCGTGTTTTCTGTAATCTACGGTCACGTTTCCTTTTACGTTCTATTTTTGACTGTTTTGGCGACTATGTTTTCTTCTCCTGTGCCGGGGCATATGTATGGTCCATAATAAGAATGCAATCCAGACTTTTAAACTTGCCGGTGCAGTTTCAAGCGCCTCTCACTGCTCTGCACCTGCGTTTCTGGCTCTGACCGAAAACGCGCTGTGGAAACGCGTTGGTTTAGTACTTTTTGTCCCTCTCTGCTATTATAGTTTTGCAAGATGGCGGAACTACATGGAAGCCTCCGTCGACCTACCCGTCCCATGTATATAAAGATAATAAATTCTTCATTTACGAGGATTAGTTTAAACATTGGCATAGGTATTTGTACACCACTGAGGGCATATTTATGAATAAAAATATTGATTTTAGATAATAAAATACCTAAAAAGTTACTTATTGTCCCTTTAAAAGGTCTTGAATCAGATCAGAAAGTCTAAAATTCATACTTATGGCAAGAAATGTTGAATATAAATTTAAAATCAAGATGCCTTACTTGACATGCAAAATGAAGATATGAAGTCTTGTTTTCTAAGAAACTGAGCAAAATTGGTTATAATGCTTAAAACATGAAATATTTTATGCCTACAACATGAAATATGAAAATGTGTTTTTCCTTTGAATTACCTTGATTTTTCTGAGCTCATAAACTCACTTCAGTTTGATCAAATTCTTCAGAAAATCAGACCTCTTATGTAATTTTGCTTCTCAAAAAATGTTTTAATTAAAAGATTTCAGACATTTGTCTTGGAAAACAGACAAAATACTGAGAAAAAGCATACTGTAAGTTTTTAGCAGTGTGCTCAGAAGGCACAATAAATGTTATTTCCATATTTCTAGAAACCCTGTATTATCAGTTACAGTCTCTGTGCAGCAACTTTATTTTACCTGTATGTCTGAAATGCAAAGCTTTTATTTACAACAAACATATTTTTTATACATTTATGCATTTGGCAGACTCTTGTCTAAGGTGACTTACGTTGCATTGAAGGTGGACATAATATAATAGGTATTTTTAAATGTATGTTTTAATGAATATTAACATTTTAATATTAAAAATAGTATATAAATAATAATTACCAATATGAATATATATTAAATTGTATGACTTCTGACCATTACGACAGCTCGTGATGCTTCTGGTTTTGTAATGGAGCTCATTCTGGCTAAATCTGCAAGGAGAAAATTGCAAAAGGAAACAATTCCAGGGGTCATTAGTTCGCTAAACACTGAGCGCAATATGCTAGGTATACAGATGAGTCGCTCTGCTCTGAAAAGATCTGGCCATGCATCAGTAATGATATAACTGCACCAATTAATGCATGTACTGTAGTTAAAATTCACGGCTACACACAACTGGGCTAGTAGCCCTCGGGGCAATTTGAGTTCAAGACCCCTGCTTCAAGCCATTTCAGAGCAAATACATGAATGCTGAGATACTGCATATCCAGATATCGTTTGTTTAGCTGTATCACTCAGTCCTAATGTCAGTATCTCTTTCTACATGTGTTTTCCCAGTGGCTGCTAACATACAGAAGATTGTAGAAGACCCAATTTCCTATAAAGTATTGACCTTCAAATTGGTGAGTATTCAGATGCTAAATGTCACAGAAAATCTTGCAGGATTCCCATGACTCAGGAAAACCTGGGAATGTCATGGCCTGGAAAATAATGGGAATTAATTGTAAAATATGCATATACATTTTCTAGTTATGCACATTGTATTTATTTGGGTAGAAATTGTGGGAAAATCTTAGTGGGTGCAATCTGTATATACATAAAAAATAAAAATAAATCTAATTATGAACAACTGAATTTTATATTATTTTAGAATCATTAAAATACATTATATATATACATACATCTGATTTTAATTTTAGCTTAGTAAATTTGTTGTGTGCTACACACACACACACACACACACACACACACACATACACACACACACACACATATATATATATATATATATATATATATGTGTATGTATGTATGCAGTTTTTACACATTTTTGTTGTTGTTTAACTAATCAAGTTTAACTAAATCAAGTTGGCAACTACATGAAATAAAAAAAAAAAAACATTTGTATACATTTATAGTTTTTTCAAGGAAATATTACTTATTTTTATTTCATACTCAATATAGCAGAAGCTTTTTAAAAACACAATTACTGGATGAATAACTAGATTTTACTATTCTTTTTATTAATTTTTATTTCTGAATTGTCCGTTTGTATTTTCATTTAAAACGTAATTTTAGTAATTTTGTTTATTTTTGTTTTTTTATTACTTTATTATTTTTATTTTTATATTTCTAGATTTTTTTATCTTTCAGTTTTAGTTAATTTAACAGACCAACTTGCCAAAATAAAGTAAGTACTTTTTCATATTTTATTTAATCTCAGTAACATTTATTTCAAGTAGTGCAAATGTTTTTTAATGGTTTTAGTTGTAGTTCATTATAATAAACTTGTAGTTTGTAGTAAACTTGTCCAGTGTAATTGAGCCATTCCAATTGTTGTTTTTTTTTATACAATTATGAAAAACTGGAACAGACATGGCCTTTTATTTTTCAGAGACCAAAAGCAGCTTGTTTTTTTATGTGATGCTGTTTATTTGACTGATTGTGCATTGAATATGCAGAGCGTGCGTCCCCCAGGTCTAACACAGCCATTCATTTATTATTTGCTGAAATCACGTCTTTGACAGCATAATGAATTTTCATTACATAATTCCTTATTGATTACTCTGAACACACAGCACTGAACACTCAAATCTGAGAGATTATTAAGAGAGTGTTTAATGATGCCTTTTAATGCCTTTTAAAAAATGACAGAACTGGGATATTCTGGCAGATACACGAATACCCGAATTAAAATGTCATCGAGGGTTCCCGTTAAATGCATATAGATGAAGAAGAGAACGCATTAGAGCGCAGGATCTTGTAGGAGTATCTGTGTGGAGGATTAGACACACATAGTGCTGACTTTAAGTGAATACTGTTTTATTGGATAGGATAGCGCTTTGCACTGTTCTCATGAATCTTCTGGTGAGATCATGTGTGGAGAGGTGTGTTTCCTGTAATGTGAGGTCCATAGTGGAGTTAAAGATAAAGTTCACCCAAAGATAGAAATTCTGTCAATGTTTACTAGCACTTAAGTCGGTCCATAATTCCTGTGTAATAAGGTGAGGATGTACATACATACAACATACAGTTCATAATGGAAGCAAATGTTTATATCACAATATTTGAATAAACAATAAAAACAAAAGTTTTTTTTACAATAAAGTTGTAACTATAAAAGAAAAGTTGTATTGTTTGATAATATTAATAAGGCCTTTTATAAGAATTAAGTCATGAAAGTTCAAGAACGAAGAATAATCATAATGCTGCAAGATGAAAAATTAAAAAACTCTTATTATAGTCTGTATTCGAGACTAAACTCTTGTATTTGTAACTTTATTCTTTAAAAGTTTTTTTTTTTCATATGATATACACGTTTATGAAAATAAATGAATAAGATTATCTATTACAGATTTTGTTAATATACCTATATATATACACACACACACACACACACACACACACACACATATATATATATATATATATATATATATATATATACATATATATATATATATATTAGGGGTGTAACGGTTCACAAAATTCACGGTTCGGTTCGATACGATACACTGATGTCACGGTTCGGTTCGGTTCGGTTCGATACGTTTTAGATACAGCAAAATGTAAAAACATCTCAACTTTTCAGAATGCCGCAAGCGCACCGCGGGTCATGTGACAAGAACTAACCAATCAGCTTCATCCTTTCCCGTAACAACGTTGAGAGCTCAGCCAAGATGAAGGAACAGCTGATCATAGTTGTATATGGATTGCAATTTTGAAATAAATTCAGTAGCAGAGCTACTGCAAGCGATTTTTAGAGCTGCAAATCCATTTATCCTTCGCTGAAATTTCCGCGTCTCATGGAGAGAGCACGTCATTGTTGCTTAGCAAAGACAGACGCCTCATGAGCGCTTCTGCCCGAGCGCTTTGGAAAGGAGGAGAAAGACGCGCTTAGCGTTTTCCATGCGTTTTTAGGCACGATATGTGAACGGCCCCTAAGGCGCTCGCTCACTCAGCACGCGCTGAAGGCTCGTTGCAAAATGTCTAATGCATTTAACAGACCAGAAATATAAGATCCTAAAATAACCAACAGGTCTGGTGTTTGGGTTGGATTCCCTGTAAGCTATAGTGTCTAAATGCTGCAGGGATAGTTTGCTGCGTGCATGTTTCTCCTTTTTTTCGTCTTTTCCCAGATAGTACTGACGCATATATCCCAGATATTCCCGCTGTTTTTTTTTTTTTTTTTGTTTTTTTTTGTAATCCCGCTGGTGTACCCTGTCATGTTGCAGATGCGACATACCGTTGTTTTTTTATCCACCACTCTCTTGCCATCACCATTATAGCTTAAAGGGAATCCAAAGTGCACCCAAACACCAGACCTGTTGGTTATTGGAGGATCTTCTCATTTCTAGTCTGTTAAACGCATTGGCTATTTTGCAACGAGCCTTCAGCGCGTACTGAGTGAGCAAGCGCCTGCTGAGTAGCCTAACATAAACATATAAGATGGTGTTTTTTTCTTCTTCGGGAGTGTCAGGGGCGTTGCCTGTTACGTTGTTTGGGTTATTGGGCTACCTTGTTGAACGCATATCATTATATTTCTTTCTCTCTCTTTTTTTTTTTTTTTTCAAATATAATTAATTACTCCAACGAACCGTTCGGTATACATAATGCGTACCGCGTACCGAACCGAAAGCGTCGTACCGAACGGTTCAATACGAATACGCGTATCGTTACACCCCTAATATATATACAATAATTTTATATTTATATAATGCTCATTAGATCTACAGTATATGATCCATATAACAGTTTACCTAATTATCTATTAAACCTAGAAGAAAAAATGCAAATGCAAACAATGAAAGTTTTTTTGGTTTTTGTTTGTATTTACCATGATATTGTCCACCTAGTTGTTAGAGAAAGAACAACAATGTAAGTTTTCTTATGTTGCATCATTCTAGTTTCATGTTCAAATTAAAATCCAGTGTAAAATAAATAAATAGCAGTTGTTGTATTTTAAAGAGCTGTGTGTATGTGTTTGAAACAACTCATGATGGTGAGTAAATAATGACGACATTTCCATTCTTAGACGAACTCTTCCTAGACAACACTAAGTGTTGAGGGCAGGTCCCGGTGGACGTTTAATCACTGCATTCGATGGAGACGCCAGTTAGCCGTAAACAACATCTGCGTGTTAGCAGTCGGCTCATTCTGAGAGCTATTTCTACAGCATCTGCCAGCTCTTACACTTAACTTCACCCGCCGACCCTCCACAGAGCTCCCAGAATGCATTTCTCACTCGCACCTGGAGTGTTTCGAAAAGCGCATTAGGAAGTGTGGAGTTTTATTGTTTAATTCCAGCTTGAGCGTCCCTGGAGAGAACTTCACATCATGATTAGAAAACAACTCTGAGAAATGTGCGTGGTGTGTGTGGGGAATTTCTCAGGCGGCCCGGTCCTATGATCTCATTTACTAATGTCACTCCTGACTACACTGTGTGCAACTCAGACAATTAGGCTGCTTGGATATTGAACCGTGAAGAAGACTTATGTTTGTGGTTGCTGTGTGCACACGTGCAGGCTCTGTGGCTTGAGCGTAGCAGTTTATTTGCATTAGAGCTGACGCTGAACGCTGGAAACACATTGATTTCAATGGAGATGGTGCATTGCAAGGGCTTGTTAAAGTGATGTTGTGTCATGCAAATAAAGGTTGGTCTTGTTTCTCCAAAAGCAAAAAACAATATGGTTTGTGAATAAGCCACACATTTTAAGTTTGATATCTAAATTAGTGATTTTAGTCGCACCAAAGTTGTTGTTTTCTCATAACATGAGCTTGCTAATAGCTCACTTCAGAGTTAGGCACAGAGTACAGCGGAGGATTTATTGTTTTTAGATAAGAAGTTACTCCACTAAAAAAAAGGAAAATGTATTTTAAATAAAATAAAAATAAATAAAATATATATTTTTTAATTTATTATATTAAAAAAATATATCATATTAATTTTAGTTAGATTTTTTGTTTTAAATGAAAAGCTTTTTATTGCATGTTTCGATATATGGTTTTAATGTAATGGACATTTACATTTAATTTATTTATAACTTTATTTTCATATTTTTTTAATAAAATATTTAAGTGTAATATGTATGTATGTATGTATATATATATATATATATATATATATATATATATATATATATATATATTTTTTTTTTTTTTTTCTTTCTTTTTTACATTTAATTAATTTTAATACAATAAAAATAATTTAATGAAAAGAAATGTTTGAATTATTTTTTTTATTTTAAATTAAAGTTTATTTTTTATTTTTTAAATTGTGTGTGTAAAATAAATAAATTATTCATAAATTAAAATGTAAAATGTTATATATATATATATATATATATATATGTGTGTGTGTGTGTGTGTGTGTGTGTGTGTGTATACCTATGTATAGACAGACACACACACACACACGTTTCTATCATTTATCATTAGCTGTCTATAGTTGACTCTGCATATGCTTATAAATATTCCACATATCACTTTTATTTTACCATTGTCTACAATATGTCCATCAGAGTGCATGTGTAAGTGCTCACACACACACACACACACACAGAGAGTGATAGAAGTAGTCCTTCCTCCCTCTGTGAGTAATTCATGCTTCACCCAGGAGAAATGTGAGTTACGTCTGCCAGGAGTTTTATGGTCAGACCTTTCTATGGGTCACAGTCCTTCTAATTTAGCAGGAGCGTGAACTCAAGCCCTTATTTCACTGCAGTGTTTTTCAGAGAGAGTAGACGCTGACCAACACATAAATACACACACACACACACACACACCTCTGTCTAAGATCAGTCACTTGACCCTGAGCGGCTGATACTTTCTATGTCTCCTCCAGAGAAAGCGATCGATTTCCTCCAGACACTCGGGCTGGTGTCACCTGTGATAAGATGATCTGCTCTCTGCCCAGCACCACTCCGTCTTTAGACACTTGTCAAAGACTGACCACCATTTCAATACTTTTTCATGTTTTCTTCTGCCTTTCATCCTTCAACATCCCTTTTTGAAGATATTAGTTTTTGCAAATGAAGTCAAAATGGCAAGTAAAGGGGAATAGAGGAATGATCCGGTTCAGTACAAGTTAAACACTATTGAAAGAATCTGTGGCATTATGTTGATTACCAAGAACCTTGAGTTGGTTTGTTCATTCATTGTTTTTCTTATATATATATATATCTATATTGCCTGGTTTAATTTAAATTATGCCACATATTCTAATATCATTTAGTTATTATTTGATAGTATTTAGTAATTCTTACTTGCTTAACATGCATCTGTTTCTTTGTGTTTGTGTCTCCAGGCGTCTGGTTGTGACATCACAGAGATCCCAGATGAGGTGAAGTTGATTGGCTTCGCCCAGTTGAGCGTCGCCTGATCGCATCTCTTTACCACAGCAGAGGGAGAGCAGGAGGACGGAGAGAGGGAAGGGTCAAAACTCCCTCCTCCTGCTCACATTCAGGTTTCTGTTTCCTCCCGAATCACCTGCACTCCTCCGTGAATGTTTGCACCTGTTCAGTCAAACACAGCACTCTTATTCAAACACACACTCACCACGCTCGTTCCCAGATGCTGTATGCATTTCACCAAAAGCTGGATTCCCAGAATTCAAAGCAGGAGCTCATTATCTCAGGAGGCAATAGCTAGTGAAACAAAATGATTATTTTTTAAATTATTATTATAATTATGATTGTTATCGTGTTACCTCTTAGCTCTTACCACATTGTTATTAGTATTATTATTTTTTAAAAGCCTTTTATTTCACAAGAGTAGTGCAGATCGTAGACCACAAGACTGAAGTGGAGACGTCTCCCTCTGAATGTAAAAAGCACATTTTCATTCTGAATGTTGACGCATTTGAACTGTATTGTACATAGACCTTCTGATGTCCAAAATATGGGAATATTTAGTTGTTTTAGTTCCAGCTCGAAGAGAGAACCGAATGCTGCCATGTGCAAACGTACTGCTTTCTGTTTTCGGGACAGTGTTGATGCTTCGACGCTAGAGGTGCCTTGTTTTTGTTTAATCTGTGCCTAAGAAACGTATGTTACAGTAGATCGTCGGGCAGATTCGCTCATATTATTCTGCGTTGAAGTTAACAGCTGATGCACTTTGATTTCATGCGGTGCGATGTACCTGCACCTGTGACGCTTACACCCTAAATATTCACGTTTAACCCGTTAAAGCTGACAAACAAGCTCATCGCTACCACACAACACACCTTAATCCTGATGTAACGTATGCACAAGACGAGCGATGATTACTCGTCATTTTTACAGCACTCGAATGTTTGTTTTTGAGCCCAGAATGCATCTGTCTATCAGTGAACGTGAAGTATTTCGTAAAGGAAACCAAATGTCTACTACTGAACGATAGAAAAGCCATCTGTGTGTCTAAAACCAGTACAGTCGCTTGAATTAAATGATTCTGTCCTCAGCCCAAATGTAAATAAATATGAAATAATTTATTATTATTAAGTTGAATTGTGTTGACTATGTACCATGCGTGTTCCCTCCCTACTATTCATCCTCTCTGTAATCAGCAAAGATATAAGCTTTCTGCGAAGGTACAACAAATAAAACGGAACTGCTACTATTGAACTGGAGCATGGCTGTGTTTTGGAAGAAAAGGGATCTTAGCTGTATAATGTGATTATGATATTATCTTTTGCCTGCCTCTGTGTGCATTCTTTTTTATACAGTAATTGCTATAATTTACCACCGGCAAACCCTCAGAAAGAGATTTCATTACAGTGTTTTAGTAGCTAATCGTCTCCTCATGAAATGGGGAGAAAAACGATCAGATTTTTGTGAGATTTATTGTGAGCACTTGAACTAGTGGGGTGGGGAATTTATCAAATATCTCAAATGATTTTGCTGGAGATATAAAATTAAGCAAAACTGATTTTGATGTGATATTTTATTTTTATTATTATTTTATCTGTTGGTGCATACTATGCATGAAAGGACTTAATAGTTGTACTTGTTTCAGAATTATTATTATTATTATTATTTTTCAGAAATATTTAACTTGATTTTAATAGCATTTTTCTATAGTAGATTAAAATATCAACTTTTTAAGCCATTGCAGAGCAAGTGCATCAATATATGTGCATCCTAATATATGTTTATCTTATATTTATATTTTTAGCCTTCAATTTTTTTTTTTTTTTTTTTTTTACTTTTCTTTTCTTTTTTCAAATGTTTTATTTCCACAATTAAAAAAATAAAAAATAATTTACTTTCTGTCCATCAAGCTGTAGAATGGGGTTCAGATGATGTCACTTCTTGGGTAACATTTTATTTTTATTTTATTTTTATTGTAACAGAATATCTTA
Source organism: Carassius auratus (assembly GCF_003368295.1). Lineage (NCBI taxonomy): Eukaryota > Metazoa > Chordata > Actinopteri > Cypriniformes > Cyprinidae > Carassius > Carassius auratus. The sequence continues at coordinate 7,816,998 of NC_039251.1, read as the reverse complement.
TAGACAGAATTTGAATGAAAATGTGGGAGATCATATAATTTTGCTGTTTTTGGTTGTTAAAAATGGCATACTTTTATAAAATAGGCTATATAATGAAATGAATGTCAGGTATGTCAAGATTTTAATTGCTGGATCAGACCTCAGAGCTTGGACTAGCCAAAGGCACGTTTTAAGGTAATGGGACACCGAAGTGTGCCACTATTCAAGTTAAGTGCCATTTTCTGACACTGTATTCACCCAAGATGCTGATTGCTTTTAATCCCTCCCTGACAACAGCCTCCTGGAAGGCATCCCATAATAGACACCCATTCCTGATGGAAAATCAGCTGCTGTGAAGTACTGGCTCCATTGGGACACGTTTAACAACAATGGCAAAGACTGTCTTTATTTGTCACGGGTGCTGACGGAGTTTGGCACGTCTCGAGCTGCCTGACCAGTCTGCCAAGTGCCTCTACTGTGGTCATTTGGCAGGACAAGTGACTGGTAAAATCCTTCAAGGATGGAGAAGGTGGGTTGGACATTTTGCTGGATCTCCACAGCACATTTATGCTGTCACACATGCATAAAGGTTAGATGTCAGATTCCAAAGAGACAGAAATGTAACGGAATGGGTTTCTAAACAGGCTCATTGGAAGTTCCAAAGTTAGTTCCAAAACAAGCTGATGTTTTACAAATCAGCTCTTTAAATGTATACCGATGAGGTTCCAAAGCCATTGGAAAATGATCCAGCCATACGGCTGCAGATAATACCCAAATTTTCTGTAAAACTTGTTACTTTAGGAAAACACATTAGCGTTTATTGAACATCACTGTCTATTATCATATAGCTGCTGCTGTTTTTTTTTTCTTCCTCTCTCTCTTTTTTACGTTTGGTTAAAGGGGTTTTATTACACATAACTGTACATTAAATTTGGGGTTGGTACATTTTTAATTTTTTTTTTACGTCTATGATGCTCACCAAGGCTGCATTTATTTGATGAAAAATACAATTAAAAACAGCAATATTGTGAAATATTATTACAACTTATAATAACCATTTTTTATGTTAATATCTTTTAAAATATTATTTTATTCCTGCCATGCAAAGCTGAATTTTCAGCACCATCATCTTCAGTGTCACATGATCCTTCAGAAATCATTCTAATATGTTAATTTGCTACATTGATGAATTCTATAGGACTCTTGATGAATAGAGTTCAAAATAACAGCATTTATTTGAAATATTTTTTAACATTATAAATGTCTTTGCTTTCATTCATTTATTGTGGGCCAACTGAATAAGATTATTAATTTCTTTAACTCTTTGACTTGAGTAAATTATTTTATTATCCCTTTAGAATCTTGAATATAAATGAGCAAAACATACAAATAAAAAGATCAACGCTTACGAAAAAAAAAAAAAAAAAAAAAAACGCTGTTATATATTGTCATGTAAAAATACACAGTATAATACAATAGTACCCATGGGGAATAATATATGCATTTTTGTTTTCACAGTTTAATGTCACGCGTCCCCTCAATTACTCCAGACAACAAAAGAAACATATGAATCACATTTTGGCCTCTATGAAATCATATTCCAGAGAAGAAGAAAAAAAATCACTTTCAAGTTCATTATATTCCACGTTTACACTGCGTTCCTTACACAGTATTTTTCTACAGGTTTACCATGTACAGTAAATACTCACTAAATGACACCTGATACCAAGCGTTAATGAATTTAGATATACAGATTTACAGTATAACTACAAACATTAGCTGTGCTGAAGCAATGATGTTCAACTTCTAGGAGTAAGAAAATAATTTTATACTTATAAATAAGGAGCTATACATCGCCGTTGTCTTTTTCAAGAAAAGAGGTTTCTGAACGTGTTAACAAATAATAGCAGGCGCTTCCACATACAGTAAACAAAGCAATGGTACTTTCATTTGTACAACCAGAATAATGTGCAAAGAAAACTGAACGCTGTGCATCTGAACCAAAAGAAACTCCTTCACTAGTTTTAGACTGGCACAGTTATAATATTAAACACGAATTGCACATTTCCCAACCGGTTCTCAACGAGCTCAAACGATGGGCTTGGCGTGTTTCGAAATCGTTGACATGCCCCAGAAGGAAGTAAGTGTTTCTAAGAAAGAACTACAGTTTGTCCCAAGGCTCTGTGTCCTATCTGTGCGCCATGGGGATTTAAAAAAGGGCACAAATACACATCCTCGGGCAGCTCCCACTAACACTTGAGATGCTTCTTGCTGGTCATGTCATTCCAGATACGATGCATCTCCTCAGGGGAGATCTGGTGTACGGTAATGACTCGACGGTACCTGCAAAGACTGTAGGCCATTTTCCAGTGATTGAAGCCACTGTTCTGATACGGGTGAATGGCCAGCTTCCTCAAACACACCCCGACATAAACGTCCTCCAGATGCAAGAGTCTGGTGTGCAAGGACGTCTTGTAGATGAGCTCTGCAACGTCCGCTGAGAACACGTACCCAGTGCCGGAGCAAAATGGCGGGTACTTGCTCTCGGGGTAAAGGTCTCTGGGCATGTACCACTTGCTGCGCATGTCCCGAATGGGTCCGCCGTTGATGACGTATCCCGTGAAGTACCTCCGTCGAGGTTTGGTGGCCGGCTTCAAGAGTTTATACACCAAGTTGTCCATGTTCACGAAGATATCGCTGTCGGTTTTCATCACGTACTTGGCTTGGTTGCAGAAAGTGGCCACCCAGCGCATTCCCATCAGCGTTTTGAGAGTGAGATTGTGGTACGAGTCGATGAAGTCCTCCACTACGATGTCGTGAAAGATCTCGCTTTCTTGCTCCACCATTTGGTTGAGTACTGAGTCCGTGCTGCGTCCCAGAAGAAAGAGCGTAATGATGCGGAGGTCGCTGAAGGTGCTTTCGTCGCCCCACGTTTCCCTGATGGCTTGGCGGGCATTGAACTCTTTGTGCGTGGTCGTGATGAGGATGACGAGGAAGGGCACGTTCGTTTCGCATTTCTTGGGCTCGTTGATGATGAAATCGAAGGCGTGGGGGTTCAACGGACGCGTCCGGATGTTGCCAAAGGTTGTGGTGGCGTTGCTCTTGTGCGCTTTCGCTGTTTTACGTGCCGGGACGGACAGTTGGCTCACATAGGATGACGTGGGACGGGATATACTTAAGTACCACAAAGCGCTGGCCCAGCAAACGACCGTCAACACGTAGAGGCATGACACTTTTGAAGGCATTGTGATGCATTTACGTGCACTTGGAGCTGTAGATCTCGAATGGTCTTGCAGCCATTAGCGATGGTACCTCAGGCAGAAATGCAGAACAAAACGGCATTTGTTTGCAGCCTGACGTCAGCTGTCAGAGCTGTCTTCTCTTCATATGAAATCAGTGGGATTTTGCAGCAGGGTTTCAAATGCTCCCTGACACTCTTCCGCATGTTCCACTGAAATCTGAAAAACAAAACAGCAGTTGGTTTCAACTAGAGGCCAACTGACAAATGGGTTCTTCAACTGAAGGACCTCATGATGTGAAAGATAGATTTTTTCAGCTGCATATATGCATCTGGAAGATGCTTATAATGCATTCATTGTATATGCAGTAATTAGCATAAATCTCCAGAAAGAAATCTAAGCATTGCATAAAGTCAGGTTCACAATTATTGTTTAATTTTGTTCACATACAGTATAAGAGCTAAATGTTTATACACAAATTTAGGATTTCTCTTTTATCACTCCATAAATTAGAGAATAGTCAGCAGTCAGAAAAAATAAGTCTAATGAATAAAATGCTATTTTTAACTGCTTTGTTTTAAGGAAAAAAGATATGAATACAACTGTAAAGTTTGGTGCATGACATGTAAGTGAAAAACAAATAAAAAAGCAAAATAATAAAATTAAAACTTAAATGTGTATTTTCATGGTTTTCTTTCATCTAGTCTGCCCAAAATCTCTAAATAGACCAGTGCAGGAAATAACAATGGTATTGCCTGTTGTGCCTTGTTTTTTTTTTTAAATCAACAAGTTGGAAAATTTGAGATGAAATGGTTTGCAAGAGTGTGACTAAAATATGACTTCACGTGCCCTGAAATGCAAGAGACATGGACTATTTATACTTGTTTTTTCAGAAACTTGAAAGCAATTAAAATTCAGTCATTATTTATTCACTCTGACGTCATTCCAAACTCACTTCATGGTGTAAATAAAGTAAATAAAAAATAGTATTTTAACTTTTGCCTCAACTATCCTTTTAAGAGGAGAAGGAAAAATGCAACCAAACGTGAGGAACAAGCCTACCTAAATATTTGAATAGATAGTTAGCTAAATATTCTGATTCTTATCGACTGCCATTGCTGGAAATTGTTAATGTTTGAATGAATTAAATAATATGAGGTGGAGAATGTGCATGTGTTTGAAAGCAGCAGTCATCTGTCGTGTTGCCTGTATGGAAATGAGAGCACTGTGTGATTCCTGCTCTGAAGTTTTCAGCTGTTTAGACTTTTGATAAGGAAGCTGTGTCTGCAAATAGCGGCTTTCTGGCTGAATCTTCTTCTCAGTGGGGAAGATCACCAATCAGCACATTTATGGAAGTGAGAAAATATAACAGGGACACTTTGCAAATAAATAATTTATTGTAATATAATCCAAACAAAATTTAACTGGCTGAATTATTCGCTTCTTTATGCGTAGCTAATTTGTTGTTTGCAATCTACTGAAAGTCTGACCGGGTAAATAAATATTTTGTTGTGCAAGGCACACACAAGTTTACTAAAAAAAATATAAAGTGAAACTTTTTTTTTTATTATTAATATCATGGAAAAAAGGAAATATAAAAGTACACACACACACACACACATACATATAGTTATTACCAAAAATGTGTTGTGAATTATAAACAGGTGCTGGTCATATAAATAGAATATCATCAAAAAGTTGATTTCACTAATTCCATTCAAAAAGTGAAACTTGTATATTATATTAATTCATTACACACAGATTTTTTATTATTTATTTATTTTAATTTTGATGATTATAACTGACAACTAAGGAAAATCCCAAATTCAGTATCTCAGAAAATTAGAATATAACTTAAGACCAATAGAAAGAAAGGATTTTAGAGATCTTGGCCAACTAAAAAGCATGAACATGAAAAGTAATAGCATGTAAAGCACTCAATACTTTGGGGCTCATTTTCCTGAATTACTGCAGCAATGCGGCATGGAGTCGATCAGTCTGTGGCACTGCTCAGGTGTTATGAGAGACCAGGTTGCTCTGATAGTGGCCTTCAGCTCTTCTGCATTCTTGGGTCTGGCATATCGCATCTTCCTCTTCACAATACCCCATAGATATTCTATGGGGTTAAGGTCAGGCGAGTTTGCTGGCCAATTAAGAACAGGGATCCCATGGTCCTTAAACCAGGTACTGGAAGCTTTGTCACTGTGTGCAGGTGCCAAGTCCTGTTGGAAAATGAAATCTGCATCTCCATAAAGTTGATCAGCAGCATTATTTCACAATCATCTCCAGGGTGCAGTTATCCCTATTGCTTGTACACGTTTTTTCTAACACATCTTTTCCTTCCCTTCGCCTCTCTATTAATGTGCTTGGACACAGAGCTCTGTGAACAGCCAGCCTCTTTTGCAATGACCTTTTGTGTCTTGCCCTCCTTGTGCAAGGTGTCAGTGGTCGTCTTTTGGACAACCGTGAAGTCACCAGTCTTCCCCATGATTGTGAAGCCTACAGAACTAGACTGAAAGAACATTTAAAGGCTTTGCAGGTGTTTTGAGTTAATCAGCTGATTAGAGTGTGGCACCAGGTGTCTTCAATATTGAACCTTTTCACAATATTCTAATTTTCTGAGATACTGAATTTGGGATTTTCCTTGGTTGTCAGTTATAATCATCAAAATTAAAAGAAATAAACATGTGAAATATATCAGTCTGTGTGTAATGAATGAATATAATATACAAGTTTCACTTTTTGAATGGAATTAGTGAAAAACTCTTTGATGATATTCTAATTATATGACCAGCACCTGTGTATATATATATATATATATATATATATATATATATATATATATATGTGTGTGTGTGTGTGTGTGTGTGTGTGTGTGTGTGTGTGTATGTATGTATTCATGTGTATATATATATATATATATATATATATATATATATATATATATATATATATATATATATATATATATACACATACATACATACATACATACACACACACACACACACACACACACACACACACACACACACACAGTAGATTATCATATAAATTATACATGCTTTTACTCACCATAATAGTATACAGATGAAGGATGCATCATCTAGAGGACAAAAAAACATGAAAACAATTATGAAGCACAAAATATCATAAAAAAAAAACACCCTGGTAAAAAAAAAAAAAAACATGGATAAGATCTGTATAGAATAACATTAAAATATAAATAATTTATAAAGGATATAATAATATAAAAACATTTAAATGTAAAGCCTGTCACAAATAATATATAGACACTTTTAGTTAACACACTTAAACTCTGCTCTGAAGCTCTGTGATGAGAAAGCATCATGAAACAGCTCATGAAGGAGACTGAATGGAGAAGTTACCGTATTTTACGGACTATAAGAGGCACTTTTTTTCATAGCTTGGCTGGTCCTGCGACTTATAGTCAGGTGCGACTTATTTATCAAAATTAATTTGACATGAACCGAGAGAAATGAACCAAGAGAAAACATTACCGTCTCCAGCCGATAGAGGGCGCTCTATACTGCCAGAGATGCTGGTCAGTGTTCCTGTAGTCTACACTAAAAACATAGAGCGCCCTCTCGCGGCTGGAGATGGTTATGTTTTCTCTTGGTTCTTGGTTCTGAATAAATGTGACTTATAGTCTGGTGCGACTTATATATGTTTTTTTCCTCATGACGTATTTTTGGTCTGGTGCGACTTATACTCAGGTGCGACAAATAGTCCGAAAAATACGGTACATACGGCAGCCGCTCAGCTTTAAACAGAGCTGGCAGTGATGAAGCATGTGCAGCAGGAGCTGATCTTTCCACACACCGAATGTGGCCAAGATTTGATTTTTGGGAATGCTACAGGTCTAAAGGGGATATTAATACATATTTCAATCAGTGATTTATTTATTTTTTTGCGAGAATTAATTTTAATTAGTGCTATTTGCTAAGCAATCGCTATGATTATAACTCATACTTGGAAAAAATCTCTAACATAAAGTATTACTCTTTACAGTGTAACACACATGAATGAGTTCTCAAATCACATCTCTGTTGAGGAGAGGTGCGCTAGTGCTTTCTAAGCTGCTGGATTTTCACCTGTCAGACGAGAAAATCCCATAGACTGACATTGAAGGGAGTGTTCTCACAACTTTCACTCATGCTTTTTTCAAATGCTAGGACAGAGCATTATTAAAGTAATGTTTATGCAACATTGTTATAACATTATTAATATTTGATATTTCATGACAATTTAATTTTAAATAACGTTGAGAGAACGTTCTGAGATCAACATTCTTCAAACATCCTTGCAATGTTGTTGCTTCTTAAACATCCTCCATGTTGAGTGAAAACTTTATTAAGAATAAAATGAGTATTATAACAAATGTTATATTTGGGGTGAAAATGACGTTTGTAGAATGTTGTAAAATAAATTTGAGTAACCTTTAAATAACATTCTAGTAATGAGAAAACTGGACATTTTAACGTTATTAGAGTATTATAATAACATAATTACTGTTATAAGTGTTCATCGTCTGTTTGACTATGTCTTATTGATTTTTCAGTACATTTCTGCATTATGCACATAAACTGACAGTCATTATCACTGATAAGCTACTAATAAATATTGTAGAAACTTAATTTTCAGTAAAGTGGCTTTGCAGCGATTTGTATCGTAAAAAGCACTTTACAAATACACTTGTAATTGAAAAACTTGAATTAAAAATACATTTATTTTATATTTTGGGTGAAAATAATGTTATTGAAATGGAAACCTCCCACCGTTGTGTTTGCATGTGGAAGAACTACTCCAATTTCCTTCATAAAGCATAAAAATGTAGTCAATAAATGTTATTACATTTTATAAATCTCAACAGATCATTAGTTAATGTACATTCAGAGAGCTGCCATGAAACTTTGATATATTTCCATGCCTAATCACATCTGAACGTACTTGAGCTAATGATCTGTTAAGTATTGTTATAATGTTTATTAATGACTTCTTAATGAAAGGCAGATCTTTAAGAAGATCATTTGCTTATGCAGAGCCATTCTATGGAAATTTCGTAATTTGGCAAATGCATAAATGAATCCATAAATAAATGTCAGTTTTCATGCCGACTTCAAATAGCTAACCATCAAAACATGCTGATATGAACGCTGCCATTAAACTCCACAGTAGTTCGGCAGAACTGGTGACCATCTGACGTGCAGAAATGAAAGAACTATCTCTCACCGCTAAACTCACATTGAGTCCAGACTAACTGGAAGTAAATGTCAATCTATGAAATGACTTTAAAATTACTCTGAAATCTCTGCTGCCTCAAAGGTATGACATGAAAACCATTTTATATGAAGAACAGGCGAGCGGATGGCATTACTTAAGCGTGTATCCACACACACACACACACACACACACACACGGTCGCTATCTATATTGGAAGTGTAGTGATAAAACTAGTGTTATCTTGTGTTCATATCCACATTCTAGTGTAGCAAACTCCAACATATTAACCTGAATGAAAGTTTCAGCTTTGTCCCAAGATAACATCATTCTCCAGGCAGCCTACAAGATGAGCTGCCAGCACCAAACACACACACACACACTGAATGAGATCATTTCACAATCACGGCGTGTTTATCAGAAAAACAGGGAGAAAATTCTGTCTGTAAAAGCAGATAACGACCTCAAAAGGCCGAATGCCCCTGTTAAAACAAGAAACGGCCACAGATCTTGACTCTACTCAGATAAGCAGCGTGTGGATTCAATTTATTACGTGGTTTTAGTGCGAGACGCATTCAAAGCTCACTATTGGACTGAACGCATTTTACGCTATTGATTTGCTGCGAGGGGTTTAAAGCGCATTTGATTGACTTAATAAGAAATTGTGGCAGGTTTAATATTGCTGTAAATAAATCCAGCACATACAGCCTCCAAGATTAAAGTTAACATTGATTCACAATTCGCCCAATTTACTTTCTTTATACACATTCCTGCTCTTATTCTGCAATTCTTCAGTGAATCTCATTGTAAGGTGAAAAATTTAATTTGCTCTGTATGTTCAATGACTTCTCATATTCTGTGTTTTGAATACCTTAGCAATCCAAAAATGTAAATAAGGATTTTTAACAAACACCTGCCACATTTTTTCTCATTAAATGTCGTTTAATGCAAAACTCATCACATTATCATTAAGTATATTGCATGTAACTTATGGAATCCATGTAAAATTTTTACAAATGCTGTTTGTGTGTAAATGTATGTGTATTCTATATACAGTTTTTTTTTTATACATATTTATATATAAATTCAACATCAAAACAGCACATCCCAGCTGATTTGAGGAAAAAAAATATCAGTGTCTGACATAAAAAACTGATAAATATACTAATAAATATATTGTATATATATATATATATATATATATATATATATATATATATATATATATATATATATATATATATATATATATATTGATAGAGAGAGAGAGAGAGAGAGAGAGAGAGAGGCTACTATAAAAATACTACATATACACTAATAAATATACTATTAGTATTAAAATTGCACCTTGTAAAGAAAGAGAAAATACTTAAAGAAAAGGGATTTTCTAAGAAATAGTTCATTAAAAAAGAAATAATTAAATAAGAAAAAAAAACATATATATATATATATATATATATATATATATATAAATCCCAATCCATCTTCATATTATTAGTGACAGGTGCAGATTCACCCAGACACAGAGCCTGACTCATCCTAAGAGACACCTATGCTGTTTGCTACAACTATAAAGATCATTCTTAGGGACAAAATTTGGCAAAAAAAGTAGTTTTATGGCCAGTCATTTTTCTCAATTCAACCCACAATTGGCAGAAAAAATACAGCAGATTGGCTTTTAATCATAAAAGCATTTTCATTCTCTTTTGCATTGAATAAAGCCAGGTTCATATCTCAGTGACTAACACCTTCTCTAATATTTTTCATCAATAGTTTTGCATAATTACTAGCCTATTACAAATATAATATTAAGCGCCAATATGCTGTGCTCCTCTTGTAAATGAGGCTGTTATCTGCTAATTTCTTTCTTTAGGGGCTTGATAGAAACACTCATATTGGTTTTTGTTGCTACAGAATGAAAGCGTAAGGTGCATGCACTGCTTTTGTTTCATAAGCTGATGAATTTGTAAATGAATGGATTTATTCATGGACCCCCATCTAAGGCTGAATCAATTGAGAAAATTAAACATGCATGCTCTAGTCTATTCAGAGCGTTATGAACACACTCTTCATCTGTGCATCATATAACTAGCATCTCGCACAACGTGCAAAACATTACATGTACAATTCATTATAATAGAATTTGGAGTTTGTATGCTAATAGCTAACAGAGTAATCATTAACGTACTAATATAGCTTTTATTAATATCATTAATTACAATTTTTTTTTTTTTTTCATTTTTATTAGGTTTTGTTTATACAAATTTTAGTTTAGTTACATTAAGTTTTTAAACACTAGTTTTAGTTATTGATAATAAAAAAACACTAACAAGCATAAACATATACAGTAGCATTCTTTTAGAATTACATTATTAGCATATTCTTTAACATTTTCTGTTTTCTGTTGATTTAATAATTTAACATTAGTTTTATGTCAGTTGTTTTGCATTTGATGGCAAGTAAAAGTAACTTTCTTATGGTTTAGGATTAAACTTTACAAAAAGATCTCAATACTTAACTAATGCATTATTTACTAACAACAAAATGCATTTATTTCAGTATTTATAAATCTTTTTAAACATTAATGAATGGAAATACAGCAGCTCAGGTCGATTAAATAATATAAATGGATGCAACTTTTAATTTTAATAACGCATTAGTAAATTTCAAAATTAACATCTACGATTTGTTAATGCTTTAGAAGTATTTTTAATAGTTAGTTCATGTTAACTAATGCAGTTAAATAATGAACTAATAGAACCTTACTGTAAAGTACTTTTTAGTTTTAGTCAATGATAAAACCCCTATCACTAATAAGCATAAAAATACATATTACGTAGCATTGACAATGCATTTAAAACTAGGTATTTTGTGATAAAGGCACTCTTTGTTCTCCAATAAAGCCTTAATATTGTCTGCCTTGGAGCCATGGGTCTAAATAGCTTTTTAGTGTTACTCAATCTCTCCTTAGCACTACAGCCAAATGTAACAATGATGAGCATCGATGGGAAATGAAATAAAGAGAAAAACTGCTATATGTAATGCTAATTGATTCAACAGGTGCGCTCATTTGTGTGATTGACAGGCGATCACTATGGCAACAGTACACCGGGATGACAGCCAGAGACTCACAGAATCCCACACAGTACTTAGAGCTGTCACTCACACACACACACACACACACAAGTATCGATACATCTGCCAAACACACAGCCATCCAAATGTTCACTAAATGATAGTAAAACCATTCTCTCCAGCATCCGCTTTGCAAATGACTCACTGTCTGTTTACATGTGCACCAGCAGTGTGATTATTGCCAAAAAGAGGGAGGAAATACTCAGATGAAGAGGTTTTAAATGACATGGGCGAACTATCAATTCCGTGTGCATGGTTGTTTTGTATTTCAAAACCCATTTTACAATGTAAAATGTTCATTTGAAATGCAACAGGCCTGTCTGTTGTATTTTCCAGCTTTGAATGCAAAATATTACCCGACCTTCCTCACTTTGTCCAAATGCTCCTAAAATACCACCATTGGCAGAAACATGCAGCAGATTGGTTTTCAGTCATAATAGAATTTTTAATCTCTCTTGCATTGATTTAACCCGGCTTCATATCTCTGTGACTAACCCCTTCTCTAATAGGTTTCATCAATAGTTATGCATAGTTACAAGCATACTGCAAATATATCAAGTGCCAATATTCCAATAAAAATGCCTCCAATGTGGTGCTTCCTTACATCAATGACACACTCTTTAATTTTTTTTTTTTTACTTTTATTGCACTTTTTTGTGCAATAGCATGTATTACTATAAAGCTACAAATGGTCTAAATTGTACTTTCATTTTATTTCACTACATTTAAAAATAAATAAATAAATAAAAAACCTTAAGCTGTGCTGAAACTTCTTTACCTAATTAGCTGCTCCAGGTCAATAATGTTAAGCCTTTTACAAATTGTATGGCCTTTTAAAAATAGCCTGTAAATATCTCATTATGGTATATGAACACAAAATCTTGGATTCTTTTTTCGATTTTATTTAGATTTTTTCAATTAGCACAGGTTTTTGTATTTCTTTCTGAAACTGAAACTGCTCGTAGGTCTCAATGATGTGAGCTTATGCACCTCACTTCTTCAATGTAGAAAAACATGACATTGCTTGGCAAAAGTCTTTCAGCTTTTAAATATTTTAGTCCAGCAATCCAATATAAACACTTAGCTGTGGCATTTCTTTAGATCCAGATACCTGTGCTATGTATCCGCAGTGTTTAATAACTTGCATAATTGTTAGTCTCATGTATATGTTGTAAAGGAACATTTAGAAAGGAACATTTAAATGCAAAAGGAATAAGAATTGGGGTGAATCAATAAATTATGAATAATTTACTGCCATTGTGTGGATAATATGTAATACATAAAAAGTAACAAACAACTTAAAAAAAGAAGCACATGACCTGTGCTAATTGAAAGAAAATGTTGACAAAAAATGAAATAAAAAATTGAATCCAATATTTGGTAATAACACGAGAGATTTATAAATAATTTGAACGCCAGTCATTTTTGACCGGTAACATCACGTTTAACAAACTGGGGGAAAAGTACAAAAAATATCCAAATTATACTTGGTGTGAGCAAAGTCAGTATGTTTTAGTTCAATGTAATAAAAAATAAATAAATAAATAAATAAATTTATCTGGGCCAAATTGACCAGAACACAACATAAGGGGCAACATTTATATTATTAATGCTTTTGGAAAAACACATGCATGCTCTAAATTATCACATCTCCATGTCAACATTAATTTTTTCAGTTCTCTAAAGACAATGTAGTGGACTTTATCAAGCTGCATGACATAATTAAAACCTGTTTTGATGGCTGTTAATTATTTTTATTTTGCTTTGTTTACAAAAGCATGTCTAATCAGTTAAGAAAAGAAGGACAGGCAATAAACAGGCAAACTTAGTCAAAAGAAAAGCTCTAATTAGTCCAACACCATTTTTTTTTTTTTGCAAAACACAATGCAGTTCCTCTGTTGAATTACAATTCAGTTCCTCTTAGTGTCATTGCATGAGTTATCTACGACCAGCTTCTACTAGCACCATCCACAATATTTACCATTATTTAAAAAAAAAAAGTTAAATAAACATAAGTCGCAGCACACTGCAGAAGAACAAGCAGCCACTGAGGAAGACATTACCGTACCTGAAATCTAATGAGATCCGCTGGAGCTAATGCATTGAAACTGCTAAACTCCCAAGGAAATGTTAAAAAAACAATGCTTCCTTCAGTTTTTACAGGCTGGATCCAAGCTAGGCCCAAACTCATTCAAATTTTGACTTGCATTGCCGAAAGCAGTCAGCCTCTTCCCAATTGGCATGCATTGCAAATCATCCAGCAAAGCCATGTATATTCATGAAAGGGAAACACAAGTCATATCTTGAACCTCGGGGAGACGTTTCAAACCAGTGAAATAATTACACAAAACAACCAGGAGATAGAATGTATATGGTGATTTATGGTTCTGCGGGGGGCAAATGCGTAGTAGAGGAACAATGCGAAGACGCCTATTCATCAAAGCGGTGGCATCCATTTCTTCTAGCCGCTAGGTTTAGCTTTCTGCAGTCTACTCAGTAAAGAGAGCAATTATACTGTCCTCTATACATCAGAGTGGAAGGCCTGTGATTTATAGTCTCACACTGATCTGAAAGCAGGGTGCTCAAACGCCTAACCAATAAAGACATTTCTACTTTAACACATGACATTTTCAATTTACAGAACCGCATTTCTATAGAAACTATCACAATGGCAGGAGTGCAGTACGAGTCTCATAAGACAGGCCATTAAAACCTTAATCTGCCGGTGGTTAGATGTAAATAATGGCTTTCGGACTTTACGCAGGCCATAGTGGAATTAAATAATACTTTTATAAAACAAAAACAAAAAAGACAAGAAAAAGAAAATGAACAGGGTGGAAATGAAAGCTAAAGCCAAAGCTAGGAAAAAATTATTTTTATTAATTGACATAAATCTGAAATTAAATCAAATATAAATATTAGATGAAAACGTTCTTTACCTTGACAACTAACTGAAAGAAATGTTTCATGTGTTTAAATCTAAAACTTAAACTAAACTTGTAAAATAAAAACAAAAATAAAAGCTAATTCAATATATTAATAGATTTACAGAAACTTACACTTACTTAATTTCAGAAAACATGAATGTGGCACAAAGCAACTAATTGCACAAATTAATCACAAATCCTTTGCTAATACTGACTGATGTGCTGTTTTCCCTCCAAAATGATGTCACTTACTGAAGGATGAGGTCATGAACTCATCAACTCACTCAGGATTTATTCATTTTTTTTAAAAGAGTGGAAAGATACTGAAAACAAAGGAAAAACCTATAAACTGAACACTAACTAAAACTATATTCCTAAGAAAACTAAGAATTTAGTAAAGATCTAAGAATATGTTTTATGTTAGAAAGACACAAATTCAGCCCTACTTTCAAAGCTTAATAACTGATCTGTAAATTTGTGAGTTTAATATTTGACCTGCATATGTTTATGGTACATAATAAAAATTGTACTGCATTAAAGGAAAGGCTCTCCAAGGACGTCCATCTAGTGCACATATACACAAACCTAATACTAGATATCAGCGCAGACGGAGTGCATGAGCTCATCCCACATGAACAGACCCTCAGGATCGCATGTTTGCAGATGCACCAAAACACACAGACACACACACACACACACACATATTAAGAAAAGTATAAAGCAAGAGATTATTAAATAATGCATGAAACCAGAAGAGCGCATCAGACACGCACAAACACATACACGCGTGCTGTGTTTTCCCATTTGGTTCAGATCATCATCTCCTTTCCATTTGAAAGGCTCCGTTTGTCCCGGCTGCCATTTAATGATGCATGAAGGTCTCGGCAAAGCATGCCTTCTCCCCTCTTGAGGATGTCCCTTACCCACCAGATTTCTAATTAAAGCTGGCCTTGATCAGACCTCTCTGCACGATGCCAGACTTTGTGTTTTCAAACCATACTACATAATTGAATGATTACTAGTAGACAAACACTTATTTCTGGAATCGCACGGATGTGAACGGTGAAAGGCTGATGCAGCACAGTGTGATGCCCGGGCTCCAGGCGCTCTTAATGTACTTCACTCCGAAAACAACACCACAAGCTTAAAGCACATCACAAAGCTCAGAGCCGTTTCTAATGTCAAAACCACGATTAATTGTGAAATGAAGAAAGAAGGAAATAAACGGAGTTTCCTGAAGCATTACATCTGCTATGTTAGTAGCATGTAAGTAATTTTCAATCACCACGGCACGTTTCCAAAAACGATTGTCATCACATAAGTCCATTACCTGCTTTAACTTTAATACATCTGCACCTGCTTTCAGTTCATTAAAGGACACTGAATAAATGATTTTAATGCATGTTGATTATTGTACACTATATTCACAAATTAAAAGTGTTCTTAAAACTTCTAACGTCAGAGTTCTCATTTAATTTGTTCTTGAGTCATGATACTGAGCAAGTGTTATTTTAGTATCATTTAAATAATATTATAGATGTATTAATAATTTTAAATAGCCTTTATTTGAATACTTTGTTTTACTTTTATTTTAATGTATTCATATTTTAGTCTATATGTGTCATGTGCTTTTGTCCTTTACATTCTATAAATAATATTTTTTTAATTTAATTTCAGTATTAGTTTTTATTTTATTTCCAGTTAATCATTTTAGTGCTTCAACTTGTTCAAAACTGAGTTTAAAGATGAGTTCTTGCAAGTCAAATATGGTAAGCCAGTGTTAATTTAGATTATTATAGTTTTTTTATTAATATTTTGAATTAGCTTTTATTTTTACACTTTTTAATTTCTGTTAATATCTGTCATAATTTTGGTTTCGTGCTTTTGTTATTTTAATATATCAATTTTTAATTACTTTTATATACTAAATATTTTAAGCTGATTCTATTTCTGTTTTTATTTTATTTACAGCTGGTAATTTTAGTGATTCAATGTAAACTTAGTAAAAAAAAATCACTGGCAAAGTGGTGTAATTTTAATAGTATTATAAAAAAATTATATATATATATATATATATATATATATATATATATATATATATATATATATATATATATATATATATATATATATATATATATATATATATGATATATTAAAATAACAAAAGCACGAAACCAAAATTATGACAGATATTAACAGAAATTAAAAAGTGTAAAAATAAAAGCTAATTCAAAATATTAATAAAAAAACTATAATAATCTAAATTAACACTGGCTTACCATATTTGACTTGCAAGAACTCATCTTTAAACTCACATACACACATACACATACATACATAATTTGCTTCACTTTTAGTTTTAGTTGTTGTTTTATGTCTAGTTGGCAGTGTTTTTAATCTAATATTATTTCTTTATTTCAACTTTATTTTAATAAAGAAAAATGTTTTACTAATTTTAGACTTAGTTAAAGATAATAACCCTGTGGTAAGTCTGCAATAATGATTTATATCGATTTATAACTGAAAATCATTGTTAAAGTCTTGTCGATTTGATTTTGGGTGCAACTTTCAGGCTTTTGTCCATTTCAGCATCTTAAAATGATCCACATTGTGTGAACTCATGGTTGCAAATATTCATGTGAACATTTCTGAAACTGTGTTTTACCAAACTTACATTTACTTTTATTCATTTATGCAAACTATATTCCAGTAGGAGCTAAATGTTTTAACGTTTAACATGCAGACAAGATAACATGCATTTTCCCATCTGCCAGTATTTTGGTGTTGGAGAGAAACTATATTGGCAAACGTTTTAGCCTTCTTTGGGCTCGACAGCTCCCATAACGGAGCTCTTCAGCTCTGTTTAACAGGAGATCCATGCACTGCATTAGGAGACGGGTGCTGGATCCATCTCAACATAATGTACTTGATCTTAAGATCTCCAGAGTGTGTTTTGTAATCTTATCAGGAAGCCTGGCCAAAGACTAAAAAAATGAAAGGAGTGTGTAGGAGTGAAGCCTGTCACCAGATCTTCCCATGGCAGTCATTATGGGTAATGGGCAGCATTATTTCTCAGGCTGAACCGACCTGTCTGAAGCAAGAGCAGTTCATCTCAAAGTCATAAAAGTCACTCTCCATGTGCTGTACAATTTCTGATGACATGAGCCTTTTTCACTGGAGAAGAACAGGATCTGTCAAGCGGAACAGACAGGTTACACATTTTCAAGTCAATAAATGATTGAGAGAACCAACAACTGAAATTAAAACCGATTATATTTATTTTCTTATTACACTCTCTTATGCTCACCAAATCTGCATTTATTTGATCAAAAACGCAGTAACAAATAAATAAATTAAATTAAATCTTACAATTCCAAATTATCTGTTTTCTATAAGAATATATTGTAAAAAAACAAAAAACAAAAAGTGACGTTACAATTTACAATAACAGTTATAATTAATATTTTTAACCAATTAAATTCGTTTTTAGTAATAAATTTTAGTGTTTTTGCTGTGTTTTTCTAACTTTCATTATTTTATGTTATTATGTTCATTGTATCCATTCATTTATAGTTTTAGTTTACTACAGTTACCCTGGTGACTTCAGCTCTATAGCCCATTTTCCTCATAGTATAACCTTTTTTTTTTGCTTTAAAATATTAGAAAAGTTCTGTAAGCATATGCAGTGTTTTGAAGCTCTGTGTTATTACTGTATTGTGTCAAGCTCCGAGCTTCTGTCCGCGCGGCTCGATGTCTGATCTGCCCTCGTGGATCAAACGGTTATCTCAGGACATTATCCAAGCAGACCCGCGAATGACTTTCTAACTGCAGTAATCTTCTCCTGTGCTTTCATTCCTCTGAGCTTCACAGATTCTGAGCGCAAATCATTTTGGATTGTATTATTGAAACTACAGAACGGAGATCACAACCTTGATTTGACTTCCTCTTCCTATCTCTATGTAAAACACATCATGCATCATCTGAACCAAAACAGCAATTTTTGTAAAGTGTGTGAAGAGAGCAGTCAACACGGCCCGTAGCCTTGAGAACTGACTCACACACACACACACACACACACACACACACCGCTCTTTACACTCAGATCTGCCAGCCAAATTATTTCCTGCTCAAATACGTCTGTTCAGAACAAACTCCCCTGTTATTGATGAACAAACAGCAGACCAACTCATGAATTTAAAGAATGAATGAAATTCCTCCTTCATTCCTATTTTCAACAAGAATTTCCATTATATTTTAATACATTTTCACAATGTTCCTGTCATTACTGGATAAGGATTTCGATCAAGTTTTGATACAATACTACAGAGTAGGCAGATATTAACGAGTGTTATTTTAATATCATTGAAATACTATGTCAAAAATATCAGTCTTTTTATATTATTATAAAAGTGTCTATATAGATTGTATTTTTTATTTATTTATTTTCAGTTTAGGTTTTATTTAGTACATCAAGTTCAACTATTTTTGAATTAAGAAATGTTGCCTTGTCAACCAGCTAAAAAAAAAAAAAAAACATGAATTAAAGTTTTTTTGTCTGTTTGTTTGTTTTAAAATAGTTTTAGTTTTGTTTGTATTTTTGTTCTGTGGTGAAAAAACAGAATTTTGACATGTAAGTACAGAATACAAAGGTCAAAAAAAGGTCAGCATTGCGAGATATTAACTCGGATATATAAACTCAACACAATTCCCCAAAGTCTTAAATGTGACATATAAATTTGGAATTGAAAGAAAAAAGTATGAATTGACAAATTTTGCATTTACCTTTTTTTTGCATAAAAAAAATTATCTGAGAAAAATCATGTGTTAAAAGCATGTGAATGTTAATTATAAAATGAACACTGCCTCTATAACAAATCCCCACTGTATGAAATAATGTAACATTAATGCACATTTTATGAGCTTGTTTGGCTTCCCTGATTTGCTGCAATCTATCAAAACTTTTCATTCAGCATAATGTAGCTGCACTCATTTAATCGTCTGATTTATTCTTTTTTTTCTTGCCTGGTGCTCACAAAGCCCAAATTAGTTCAGTCCCTGAAGCTGGAATATGTAAATGATGATTGTATGCTAATGTTTTTATGTCAATCAGACTGTTGCATGTAAAGTGCAAGCAGTAGGCCTTTGTTTTAAGTGAGATTGCTGATGCTGTTTTATGTTATCATGTTATCATATTGGCACAGCACTGGTCTCGTTATCATGCTGAAGGGCAGCAGGACTCCGAGAAGCTCCGCCAGGAGCACCAATGAATGGAAAACTATGTATTAGACTCTGAAAAAAACATAATGGCACACAAGGGCACTGCTGTATCCATCTGATGGTATATGCCACACATCTAGGAATTCATTTCTTTGCTACTTCTGGTAAATTTTCATGTGATTTTTTTGGGGAGACTGGAGAGTAATAATAAATAAGAAATAAATATATACACATTTATGTATTATTTAGGCAACATTTTTAGAAAGATATTTGAAAAGACCAAAACTAGAAAAGGTAAAGTGTATAATACTAATGAAACTATTTTTCTTATCCCATTGGCTAACAATTTTCTTTGTTTTATGCATAATATAACAAAATGTACACTGTAAAAAAAAAATACAGTTTAGCTTAAATATACTGGCAGATGTAAAATAAATACACCTGAGAAAACCTGCAAATACTACAGTTTAAAACACCCACACACACACAAAAATAGATAGATCTAATACAAATAAAGTGCATAGCTTCAAGCACAAATGAAAAAAAATAAAATAAATAAAAACACCATGGTACTAAAATAATGCAATAAACATTAATTAAACAACATAATGTTGAAACCATGATATACATATAAAAACTATTAGAAAAAAAAAAATAAAAATAATTATTGAATGTGAAATTTCAAACAGGGAATTCTGCAAGAGTCAGTTTACATTTCTATGTAAAGAAATATATATATATATATATATATATATATATATATATATGTATATATATATATATATATATATATATATATATATATATATATATATATATATATATATATATATATATATATATATATATATATATATATATGGACATATAATTAGAATATCATCAAAAAGTAAATTTATTTCACTAATTCCATGCAAAAAGTGAAACTTGTATATTATTATTTATTCATTACACACAGACTAATATATTTCACATGTTTATTTGTTTTCTTTTTGAGATTTATAACTGACAACTAAGGAAAATCCCAAATTCAGTATCTCAGAAAATTTGAATATTGTGAAAAGGTTCAATATTGAAGACACCTGGTGCCACTCTCTAATCAACTGATTAACTCAAAACACCTGCAATGTCTTTAAATGGTCTCTCAGTCTAGTTCTGTAGGCTACACAATCATGGGAAAGACTGCTGACTTGATAGTTGTCCAAAACACGACCATTGACACCTTGCACAAGGAGGGCAAGACACAAAAGGTCATTGCAAAAGAGGCTGGCTGTTCACAGAGCTCTGTGTCCAAGCACATTAATAGAGAGGCGAAGGGAAGGAAAATATGTGGTAGAAAAAACGTGTACAAGCAATAAGGATAACTGCACTATGGAGAGGATTGTGAAACAAAACCCATTCAAAAATGTGGGGGAGATTCACAAAGAGTGGACTGCAGCTGGAGTCAGTGCTTCAAGAATCACTACACACAGACGTATACAAGACATGGGTTTCAACTTTGCATTCCTTGTGTCAAACCACACTTGAAAAACAGACAGCGTCATAAGTGTCTAAAGACAAAAAGGACTGGACTGCTGCTGAGTGGTCCAAAGTTATGTTCCCTGATGAAAGTAAATTTAACATTTCCTTTGGATATCAGGGTCCCAGAGTCTTCAGGCAAAAGGAGACCCAACTAAGTATTGAGTGCTGTACATGCTCGTAATTTTCATTTTTATACTTTTTAGTTGGCCAAGATCTCTAAAAATCCTTTCTTTGTATTGGTCTTAATTTATATTCTAATTTTCTGAGATACTGAATTTGGGATTTTCCTTAGTTGTCAGTTATAATCATCAAAATTAAACGAAATAAACATTTGAAATATATCAGTCTGTGTGTAATGAATTAATATAATATACAAGTTTCACTTTTTGAATAGAATTAATGAAATAAAATCAATATTCTAATTATATGACCAGCACCTGTATATAACGGACCTTTCTGTTAACCAATTAACACAGTTCTACTGTAGCATTATTAGTCTTTCTACAGTTAAAATTACAGCTGGTTTACGAAAGCTAGAGCGGGCAGAACGTACAATTGGATATCTTTGAGACTAGAGCAAGAGCGCTTCGCCTTGAGTAGGTTATATACTAAAGATTCCAAAAAAGAAATCCAACCAATCTCTGAAAATATAAATTAGTCAGGTACACAGGAGCATCTGAACACAAATTGGGCCATATGTTTACCTAAGGGTTTTGTCATGCAACACCAATTACTTATGAGCACCTGGCAACCCGCATCATTTCTGAGTAGGTCATATGAGGGTGAGCTATATTATACAAGAATCTTCACAGTGGATTCACTATATGGAACGAAACATAAACTGATGCCGGCACATTGCTGCTGTTTATTATTGGATGATTTTATTTAGTTTGTTTCCTCTGGCTGCCACAAGTACTTAACAATAGCTGTAGGTAAATACCCCCTCTATTTATTATTTTAAATTAACACTTATTCAGCAAGGACACATTAAAACAAAAACATTCAGAATGATTGGTATTTCATATTTATTTTATTTTAAATAAATTAAAACATTAACCAATGTTCTATTTTCATTTAAATTTATCAAAGAAGAAACATAACGCTGTTGTCACAAAATTAGAACCATTTTTATAATTGATAATACAAATAAAATCAGCATATTAGAATGATTTCTGAAGGATCATGTGACACTGAAAAAAAATCAGATTTTCAGTTACATTTTACGATGCATTCAAGTAGACTTTTTAAAAAAAATCTTTTTATAAAAAATTCAGCATGGGTGAGCAGAAGTGACAACATTAAAAATGTATAGACACAAAACTTTAGTATATTTTTAGTATATACCTAATAATAATAATAATAATAATAATAATAATGATAAATCAACATCATAATCATCGTGGAAAAATAAACAGAATGTACCAATAGGAATATACAACAATTTTAAAAAAGGCATTAAGATTCATTGTCACGACCGCATTGACAGACAGTTGTCTGATTATTCCAACAACTTTTACAGATAAAGTACAAATCACAGCACAGCACATCAGACTTCTGAGATCAGCCGCAAATCACACACAGTGCTCTGTGTAGGTGTACATATTGGATTTTACATGAAGAGAAGTGAAAATTGGGAAGCAAAATGGAGCAGCATGATGCAAAACTGTGCCTAAAGCATGCCAGAATAGCAGCAATAACTTTATTGTTATTGCAAACAGAGGAATGGCCTCGTCTTTCTCGACACACAAAGGGTGAATTCACTCCAAAGTCGCAGCACTTTATTTCAGTGCATAAACTTACCACATATAATCTGGTTTACCAAAGTACTGTCTACAGAGGTACAGTGCAGCACGATGTGTATTTAAAATGGGAACCTGAAACCTATGGTTCAAACTGGTGTATTTCAATTATAGAATTAATGACTCTAAATGGATTATTTTTAGTGGTAATCAAAGCAACCAGTGTAGACAGATTACCAAACAAAGGACTTATGATTTGGCTCTTTGGTTCATTATTCAATCAAAAACTAACTAAAAACCAGTGAAAAACATATAGGCTAACCAAATCAAAGATACTTTTGATTCAGCTCTTTTTAATGAATCAAAACATCTGTATCAAATTAGTGTCATCCGATTCTAAAGTTAAGGAATGTTATAATTCGTTTCTTCATCAAACACATACAGTGATCTTGTGAGAGAATTCTCTAACGAGTCAGTTCTTTTGAGTGATTCAAAGCATACTTTGCAAACAGAAAAGGATGATTCCTGAACAAACGTAGGATTTTACTGAATCAAAACATAACAAAACCAGTGTGATGCAATTTCCAAATGGAAGATTCTTATGATTCAGTTCTTTTTAATGATTCAAAAACATTTGGCACAATCAGTGTAGTCCGATTCCTGAACAACAGTCTCTTATGAATCGATTCTTTTTAGAGATTCAAAGCATATAGTGCAACCAAAAAAAACTGACTCAATTGAATTAAATTTGACTAGATGGTTATTTCTACCAAATCCAAACATGGAGTAACAAACCAGTATTGTCCAGTTCCCAAATTAAAGAATCTTATGATTTGGTTCTTTTTAGTGATTCAAAGCATGCAGAAAACCAGTCACATCCAATTTCCAAATCAAGGATTCTTATGATTCAGTTCTTTTTAGTGAATCAAAAACACAGGAAACCAGTGTGGTCCAATTCCTGAATGAAAGTCTCTGTGGCGAGTGGGGCGGGGCCGAGAGGCGTGGGAACGAGGAGTGAGGCCAGGTGTAGTGATTGGAGATGAGCTACACCTGCGCCCCACCGCCAGTATCGAGTCCCACGTAGGAGATGGAAGGATATAAAACTGGAGTGACGACCGTGAAGGACGAGAGAGGACCAGGCCTGGGACATTATTTTATGTTTTGGCTTTTATTTGTTCGCGTCAGTCGCCGTGAGGGGCTGACGCGCTGTTTTGTTTATTTTGAATATTAAAGTGTTTTGATTGTCCGCCGGTTCCCGCCTCCTTCTTCCCGATGTATATGGAGATTTGAATATCGTTACAGTCTCTTATGAACTGATTCAAAGCTAAGATTGCAACCATCAAAGACTGATTCCCCAACAAATGACTCTTATGAATCAGTTAGTTTTACTGAATCAAAACATACAACAAAAACATATCATTCAATTCTCAACTGAAAGATTCTGATAATTTGTTTTTGTTTTTAGTGGATGAGAAATATACCATTCAACCAGTGTAATCTAGTCCACAATAAAAGTCTCTTATAAATCCATCAGTGCAATATTGAAAATAAGCTGATTATTTTAGTGAATCAAACACACAATGCTCAACTAACTGAGGAACTAACACCTATTTTAAATAGTTTAATTGGTTTATGATCCAAAATTGCACTTTTTATTTTCATGACAGCAGTATATCCTCTCATGATGATCAAAAGATGCATAATATAAAACAACCTAACCTGGGAGCTAAAACACCATTGACGCTATCATTGGACAAAATCTATTCAGAGAGCTCTTTTTTTTCCATTGCATTTCATCGTTCACCTCCTCCTGAACCCTCCTATGTTCTGCTAGGCAAACGCTTGCAGTCTTCCGCGCTGTGAGATTTATACGCAAAAGACAACGAATACATTAAAAGCATGCAGGAGAGGAGCTTCCGTCCATTCGGCTGAGCTCAACTGAAGGTAAACGGGCCTGAAGCCTCAGCCGGCACAGAGCTTTCCAGGACATATTGCTGCTGCACGCTAGGTGTGAGAGTAAATAAATCATTAAACACGTCGAAAACAATGACAATCATCTTAGGAAGGAAAGGCATTGGGAGGGAACACAGCTGTAGGTGAGGTATGGTGGAGGAAAGATCAAGCAGTAGGTATTGTGTGCACATAACTTCAGTGAGTCCAGCCACTTTAAGCCTATGGCGAGCAGCACTGTAGTACCATTAGCCTCCGTAGATAAAGTGCTTTGGACAAAGAGCACCTGAAAGGCTCTGAAATTGTGCAAGCTGAGCCACAGACAATAAAACGGAGTTTCCTGCAATGCTGCTAAATCTACAGGCAAAAGAAATCAGTTTCACCTGAGTGAGTGTGCAGTATGGTTATGAAAAAAAAAAAAACACGTTGTTATATAAACATGTTAGAGAGGTTGCCAGTCAGGATGCTTGAAAAAAAAAAAAAAAAAAAAAAAATATATATATATATATATATATATATATATATATTGTTTTGATAGCACACGTTCTCACAAAATGCTATTGTGATTATTATTGGTGGACATATTCAACAGTTGATTCTCAAATTGATTATATTAGATGAACATGAATGGATTAACATGAATGGATTAATCTATCAATTTTAATATTATACCTGTAATACAATGTATAGCCTGTATTGATATATGCATTTTTAATAATATATACATTTTTTATATTAAAAATATATTTGTCTAAATGGTAACCCTTTGTCTCCAAAACACCACTCCAATTAATAATAATAAACTATTTATAGAATTTATACAACACAATATAGTATATTAATATATAAATGCAGTTTTAATATGAATATATTCATAATTTTTTAACATTATTATTTTTTTTTTTCTGAATGGTAACCCTTTGTCTGCAAAACAATTTACTGCGGTATAATTCAATTAAATTCAAAAGCTTTATTGTCCATCCCCGATGGAGTAGAAAATTGTTTTTAGACAAGAGGCTAAAACATACAAACAATACAAGTAATCATTACATACATGCCCTTAAAAAAGCACAACTATATTCATAAAAAAAAAAAAAAATGGCAGCACTGCAGACAACACAGTCTGTTATCAGTGTAATAATAAAAAAAACCTTTAAACTAGCTTAATTTATTGATCTGATCTTTGATGACAAATGCCCAAATATCTCTAAATTCAGCCAACTAATCAGAAAAACCTGACTAGACTTAGAGACTAACTGATTTGACGCAAGCATTTTTTTTTTTCTTCAGCAAGGAGAGGAGATGCTAATGATAATAATAAAGAGCCACAGCTTTAGCTCAGTACGGTAGAAACACAGACCACTTGTTTTTATTAGA
Source organism: Carassius auratus (assembly GCF_003368295.1). Classification (NCBI taxonomy): domain Eukaryota; kingdom Metazoa; phylum Chordata; class Actinopteri; order Cypriniformes; family Cyprinidae; genus Carassius; species Carassius auratus. The sequence continues at coordinate 7,790,670 of NC_039251.1, read as the reverse complement.
ACTGAATGCATCAATATTTCTGCTAGTCATAATAATAATCATAATAATGTTTAAGGATTTCATCCAACCAGGGTTATTATAGTAAATCAAACCTAAAATAAACCTTTACTGAAAAAAAGCTTACATTTGAGCTAGTTGCCATGTAATTGATGTAATAAAATAACTATAAGCAAAAATGATAAAAATATTTACAATTTAGACATATATATATATAAAAAAAAAAATTTAAATCCTAAATGAAAACAGAAAATATTAAACTGACGACAAAGTCAAAATTAATTTATTATCGTATTATATGAGTGTTATTTCAGTTTAGTATTTAGCATTTTATTAATATTTTGCATAATATATTTGTTTTTATGTTTATATTTTCCCACTTTCATTTTAATTTAGGTAAAGTATGAATAATACTGAGACTCACACATGACATGCAAGAAAAATAAATACAGCACATGATTTATTAATTCATTCAATCGATGGACTAAAACATCCACATGATTACGATTTCGTTCTCTCGATTTATAAATCGTGTGCACAATTAAACAAATCGAGAGAACAAAATAATAAATCGTACACACTATTTAGCCTACAATTTTTTTCCTGCATGCCATGTAAGTTGCTCCATAGAATAATAAGCTTCTCATTATGCAGTATTAAAAAAAAAAGAAAAGTCTAAAGTCTGACATGACGGTGGTGGTATATAGCTACTGCCATACATCCCAGCTAAAGCTGCAGTCATCAACCAGGCTGTATTTAGTCATTATTTCAAACTTTTTTTGATAGTTTGCCTATTTTATGACAAGCTTGTATGATTCAACATATGCAGTGTTTGCTTATTTGCATTTTGAGCTAGGGAAAGAGTGGCAGATTTAATTGGACAGTGACTTGAAACTGTATTTTTTGGGAAGCCCCATCTGTCACTATTGTGTTTTAATTAGAGACAGTGTGAGTGTGATTTGGGACTCAGATTCTCAAGTTGTGTTCGTGTCAGCATCTCCACCTTTCATACCTTGCAAAAAATAATGATATGTGATCAACTAAACTCTTGAGTTTGACAAATTGTCCTCAGTTAATGACGGTGTTGTCAAAGCCATTCTGATCTCATGAAAGTGTGTAGTATGCCAAATAAAAACTAAAACTTTTTTGAGTACTATGTATGTGCATTTTCATGAGACCGGGCTCTCAAAGCATTTTCATAACTGGGACAACGGTTCAAATTTTTTGCCCAGTGTCATTTCCCAATCCTTTTCATATTTAAAGAAAAATATTGCTTGCGGTTTTAGTTTTAGTATCATCAGTATAACACACACACACACACACACACACACACACACACATATATATATATATATATATATATATATGTGACCCTGGGCCACAAAACTTCAGGATCGGATATTTGGCCGAGATACAACTATTTGAAAATCTGGAATCTGAGGGGGCACAAAATTCTGAGAAAATCGCCTTTGAATTTGTAAAGATGAATTTTTAGCAATGCATATTAGGATAAATAAATAAATAAATAAATAAATAAATAAATAAATAAATAAATAATAATAATAATAATAATAATAATAATAATAATAATAATAATAATAATAATAATAATAATAAACAATCATTTTGCCCCATATCATGTTTTTTTTTGACCATTATAAAAAAAAAAAATATACCCAAGCAACTTAAGACTGGTTTTGTGGTCCAGGGTCACATATATATGCAATGCACACACACACACACACACACACAGACACTTTCTTAGGTCATACCGCCCACCCATAACTCATACGGAGTCTGAGGCAAATGCTGCATTATGGCAAATTTTCTCCCTAAGATTGCACAGAAACCTGAAGGGCTGATAATATGAGCTATCTGTGCACTGAGAGTGGCATATTAATTATTATATATTTATATGATTTATATATATACATATATAAATCACTTACACTTCTCTGCAGAAAGAGCCCTTGGAATACACCTGCTTCAGAAAAACATCTCACCTCTGCTTTTTAATTTATCATTCACGTCACTGATGAACGCATGACAGAGAGAGAGAGAGCTTTAGGTGATCTAAAGATAAGAGCCATCTGATCCGTTGGGATGTAGTGGCAACAAATTAAACAAAGGAAATAAAAAAAACACACAAAAACGCTTATGCACAAAGGCAGATTACAATAAATCAATGTTGCTGCACTATTTCAGGCACCTTAATGCCATGTAAGCCAGTTTTAATGAACAAAAAAGAGAGCCAACCTTTCACAAATGAAAACACAGCTGCATCCATATCCAATATCACAGGTGTTATTTGTAGATTGATTACAGCGTGAATCCTCTCTATAAACATTAGCTCACTGGAGGCCTGCCTATCGCTTTCGTTCCAGCTAGGCCCAAGATTTGTCATCATAATTGCAATTTCTACAATAAAGGAAAAGATCCATTTCAAATCAGGAGATGGTGTCTTCTTAAAATATGCCCGAGAGCTCTCACATAGTTTTTCAAACATAATTATAGCTTGGAAGTCCAGATCGCCTGTGGAAGTCAACCAAGGTGAGACTGACTCCTTTCCCACCGTTTAAAAAAATACAAGAAATCGCATGTGACAAAAAAGGAGCTACAAAACTCCATCTAAGTATTTTAATAAGTCAAAGCTCTGGGGAGAATGAAGCATGACAGGAATTGATTGGGCCGATGTCTGGGACACGCTGTGATAAGAATATATATATGTACACAGTGGCACTGCAGAATGCAGATTATTCTACAAGACAAACAATAACATCTCAATCAGAGAGAAACGGATATATGAGCAGACAGAAGTGTGCAGATGTTGTGGAAAATAGTGTCATCCATTCTTGGATATGTAACTGCCATAAGAGACGTAAACCAGATGGAGACTGTTTCTTAATAGTTCTGGTTCATTTCATTCAATCTGTAATTGCAATGGTCAAACATAATAAATTCATGAAAATAAGAGTTTTATGACGATAGCTTAAGTCTACAAACAAACAAAACATGCATAAATTCTACAATAACTGCAAAAAAAAAAAAGCAAAACACACTTAACCAAACAAAAAACCCATGTGGCCCTAGCATACACCCGGCGCAATGCAGCACAAGTGTTTTTGCTAGTTTCAGCCCGACACAGTTCTCATTTTCCCATCCTGTGGTCGCGTTGTTTTTAAAGAGCTTATTAATTTGCACCCATTTGTTGCATTTGCTCAGTGGCTGGCAAAAAAAAAAAAAAGAGGCGTGTTCAGGCGCATTGTTGTTGCGTTGCTATTTTGAGGAACTAAAAAATAGACTGCGCCGTAGACCAACTCAAACCTGGTCTGAAATCAATGGCGCAATATATGTATATATTTATGTTCAGCGTATGGAGTAACACATTACAAAAGTAATGCATTACAGTAACATATTACTTTTTGCTGTAACAAAGTGTAAGGCATTACTAAATCACTTTTCAGTAATATTTTACTCGGTACATGTTCAGTAACGTTTGCGTTACAACACATTTTTTGAAAATAAAAAATAAATAAAAACCAGCAAGACTGCAAACACTAACAAATCAAAAAAATGCATCAAATAAGTTATATTTCCTGCTCGTGGTCAGTTAATAGCTGTGTGTGGTGTCCACCTCTGAAAGTCTACATTTGTTTAGCGATTTGGTGGAACTTTGTATTGTGTGACATAGTCCAGTGAAGGCGAGTTTAGGGCGGGTTTAATTGGAGTGACACGAGGATACTGGCATGACCTCTGTGCTCGAGGTCTGAGGTTATTAGCTCCGTCCAGCTCGCTGTTAGCCCCGGCTCGTACTGGACAGTGAAACTGGAATTGTGGCTAATGGGTTAAGATGGCAGGAGACTGTGCATACGCGAGATGGACGTATGCGCATCTTGTCATTTTACAACTGAATGGCATTAGAGTTTACATACATAATGTACAGACATAAGTCCTGTTGTGTCTAATATGAATGCACCCAAGCAATTCATAGTAGAGCGGTGCAAAAAATCGATTGCGATTTTCATGCGCATCTCTTCAGTAAAGGCGCTCCTGAGATTATATACTATGTATATAAAATTACATCTCCAGCATGTGCGTTCAGATCAGGTTTGCCAGGTTTGCCAAAACTACCCCCATCGTGTTTCGTTCCGGGCGATAAAATACAAGTTTTTTGGAGGGGTTCCCTCTGTAAACTTCGCATTTTAGGGGCTAAATATCACGCTTTTGGGATTGGAGTCGCTGCGACCTGCAGACATGAAAAACAACAGCAGACTTGGCAACACTGGTTGTCCTTTACTACACAGAACCGTAGTTGACTGACGATCTACACAAAATCGCTTTTTAAAATTTTCACGATTTTGAAATCGATTTTGTGTAGATCGTCAGTTCCAACCAGTGTTGCAAAGTCTGCGGTTGTTTTTCTTGTCTGTGGGTCGAAGCTACCCCAATGCCAATAGCATGATATTTAGCTCCTAAAATGCGAAGTTTACCAAGGCAACACCGCAGAAAAATGTGTATTTTATCCCCCAGATCACAAGTTGTATAGGATAACCCCCTCGAAACGCGATTGCGCTAGTTTTAGACTAGTTTTGAGAAGCAACTGGCCAGGCTTTGTTGTGAAAACCTGGCAACCCTGATGTGAACGCACGTGCTGGAGGCAAGCTATACTAATCACAGGAGCGCGTTTACTAAAGAGAGGCGCATGAAAATCGCATTCGATTTTTTGCACAGCCATAACTCACAGATATTGCCAGATAATCACTTTACCTGTACCATACTTGTATCATTTGTGATTCTGGCTGTCATCGTTTCTTGCATTGTCTTGAGCCTTCACTTGGCCAATTATAAGCTATACTGTAGGTTAGTAGGCTAGCACTTTTTTCCAAACGCCCATTTTACGTTGTGGTAATGAACCCCCTGGAATTTAGAGAAGGCCATTGTGGCTAGGCTGGATAGCCCAAAGTCATTATTCTACACCATATCTGTACTGGATGTAAAATACTCTGCAGAACATTTTTACATTTCAGAATGTTAAGTTCTACTTCTGTAGTTATTTTGGTGAAAGTAACTCAAAAGTAGGATAATACAGGAGTCATGTAGTAACCCATTAAAATTCAGAGACAGTAATATTGTAAAGTAAGGAATTACTTTTAAATGACAGTAACAAGTAATCTATAATGCATTACAGTTTGGAAGTATCTTGCACAACACTGTTTATGTTATTTAAAGAGCGCGTTAAGAGAAAATGTGCCTCTGGGCGGGTCCACAATGCACGTTCACTTTGCTTAATACACACATGGATGTGCAGCAGCACACAAACATGCCAAATATTACAAATTATGGGATTACAGTAAAAAATAATAATATTGTGTAGGCTACATAATTATAAAAATGTCATACATGTCATAATGGAAAGTCATTGCATGTATCAGAACTAGCCTACCTATTTCTCATGCATGAGCAGATCTGTTTGCTCTCTGGAGACGCGTTCAGTCTGTGCTCCTTAAATAGAGAACCCGCCATGGCGCGAGCGCAACTCGCTCTTAAAGGGAATGGGAGATGAGGCTCTCATTGGTTTATTGCATGTTATTCACAAAACACACCCATTACTCATTAAGAAAATAGGGACAACACTTTTACACCATTCGCCCGGGAGTGGTGAACATTTTTCACGTCCTCATACTAGCAAAAGTAGATTCAGAAAATGCCCTTAGTAAACCTGTGCAGTGCACTTTAGACCATGCGCTTAGATCGTTAAAATAGGGCCCATGGGTAGATGACTATAAATGTCAACAAAGGCCTACTATTAAATAAAGAAAGAAAGAAATATCAACTAAAACTTACTGACTGTAAATGTCAGCTGAAGGCCACTGTTAAATAAATAAATGAATAAATAGTTACAGTTTTCAAAATAAATGAAGTTTACTGATTAATAAAGAAATAAATTAAGAAATAAATCGACACTACATATACTACATATGCAAATAAATAAATGTCATCTAAGGCCTGGTTCACACGGGACGATTTTAAAATTGTCGGCCGATTTTCCAAACCTGAGAGACCCCACACACGGCGATAAAAAAATCACGGGTCCAACAGTTTTGGTCGTTCAGTGTGTGGTGTGCAGCCACACGGCAATATCAACACATCACACACAAACCGATTTGACTCCCGAGCATTCCCAGGTAAGACGGGAAATCTCGCAAAATCCCTCGAGATCAAACGTGACTTCAGAGTAAACAATCATAGCGGACGAAGAGGATGCAGTGGCCGTAGTTTGTGCTTTGTTTTTAACGAAAAAAAAAAACATAAGAAAAACAAGAAAAGGCGATGGTCAAAGAGGTGGAGACTACACGAGCATGGACTATACTTGCTACATCATGATATGGAGGAAAGTTGTTGTTTTATCTCATAGAAATGTTATTATGTACTACACAGATTAATCGTTGAAATAAACGTTCATATATTCGTTTCCATGTACTCTGGTGGACTGCAGTTGTGGATGTAGTTATGCCCATCGACTTTATTTGTATTTGTTATATTATATACTTCCTCACCGCCTCTTCACCTCGCTTTCTGATTGGCTACACTCCACAGTCCACAGGCTGCGTGATTGTTTGTCCTCAGGGGACACCACACAAGAGAAGAAATCGGGCCAAATAAATTCAACATGTTGGATATCCCCAATTTTTAAATCGGAGCGGCCCCGACGTTCTTCCGAGCAGAGGAGAGCGGTCTTAACACACCACACATGGAAGGAATATTTGATCAGATTATTTTACGATAATAGGAGCATCCTAAGATTGTCGGAAGGGGTGAATCGGGGCTAAAATCCGCCTAATTATTCTGCCGTGTGAACCAGCCTTAAGGCCTACAAATAAATAAATAAATAAATGTGCAAAAAAGAACAAACACACATTTGTAGATTACTCTACAAGACAAACAACCACACCTCAAACAGAGAGGGGACAGAAGTGTGCAGATGTTGTGGAAAATGAGTGTCATTCATTCATCTTGGATATGTAATTGCCATAAGAGACGTAAGCCAGATGGAAACGGAAATCTCATCTGTAATTGCAATGGTCAGACAGACAGCGCTTCAGTCAGGCCAAGGATGTGCCTTGGATTGGAGGAAGAGAAAGACAGGGCAAGTGTGGAGGAATGTAATTATTGATCATCCACCTCTGTGGTTTAATCACAGAACTGAACACTTTACAGACTGATAGAAGAGCAGTGATCTACAAGTGACATGCTCTGCTTCTAATCAACAAAACTTCCCATGTGTTGCATGTCCACACAAAATCCAATGCCTTTATTACCACTGTCAATGTGTGTAAATTGACTGCTATTAATTGTATTCATTGTTCATTTTATATTTTATTGATTAAGAAATATATTTAAACTGCATTGTATACATTTACTGTAATATAGTTATGAAATGAATTGTATTTTATAAATTATATTGTATAAAATACAAACAAAACAAATAAACAAAAATAAATATGGTTAACATAAACCTGCTATTTAATGAATAATAATAGTAATAATAATATAATCATAATAATAAAATTATTTACTAGTATTAACTAAAGCCTATTTACTAATAATCATGTACAAAAGCCTACTAACTTTAATAAATAAATCAACAAAATAAAATATCTAATAAAAAAAGTGAAAGCCTTTTAACCATTTACTGATGACTGAATGAATGAATGAATGAATGAATGAATGAATGAATGAATGAATGATGATCTTGTACTTGTATACTGTAAATTTCAGCTGTGGTAATACTATGTTAACAGATAGAAATTAACATTACATAGATAGTTGATATTAACATAAATAGTTGATATTAAAAATTAACATAGATAGTTGATATTAACATAAATAGTTGATATTAAAAATTAACATAGATAGTTGACATTAACATAAATAGTTGATATAAAAAATTAACATAGTTGATATTAACATTACATAAGGTTAGTTAATGCTAATAAAAAAGTAGTTTGTAATGTGTGTAATGTGTTCATTGTTTTTATAGTAATGTTAACAAATTAGATTAGTAAATTTTAGAAACAATAAATGAATGAATGAATGACACAGCTGTCCAAATGTCATTAGGATTTTTTTATAATGCATGCATAATGTTATATAATATATATATATAACAGTATTTAATTTTATTGTCATCTACAAATGTATCAGGGTTTCCACAAAAAATTTTAAGCAACAAAAACTATATTTCAATATTTAAAATAGTCCATGATTTAAATATATCACATTTTAAACATATAATAATGGAATATATATATATATATATATATATATATATATATATATATATATATATATATATATATATATATATATATATATATATATATATATATTAATTAATGTAATAATTTTTCAGAATATTAAGCTAATATCAAATAAATGGAATAAATGTATTAATAAATGGAATAAACGCAAATAAATATTCCTTTTTTCAACAACCCAAATCAATCCACAAATTCATGATGAAGTGGATCTGATCGATTACTATCTGAAGAGCAAGTGAAAGCTTCTGTCTTTATAACACAGCAGAAGCGGGATGATTCCCATCTGCAGTCACTGTTCTGAAGACGCTGCGTGTGGATCTGTATGACTTCTCATCTGTAACAAATGAAAATCCCCTAACAATATGGTGGTAGAAATGTGATGCAATAAGACACGTCCACAGCCGTCTCTTCTGAATAATATATCAGTACACTGTGCACCATCCTCATCTCCCAGGAAATGTCAGAGCCCAAATCTGATTCCAAATGTCAAGTAAACATGAATCTCCTTTGAAAGAGAACGTGGTCCGGGAATATTGCTTCATTTCCTCACTCTGGACTGATAAACATGTCGGTCAGGATTGGCTAGGTTGCATATTCTCCCACTCTGTGGTGATGAGACCCGCGAGTCTAACTCTTAATAAAGATGAGAGAGCAGGCCTGTGTCAAGATATGTTTAGATCTCCAGGCCAGGACCGTCTCCCTCAAGGGACTTCTCACACACTCACAAGTCCTAAATGCCAAATCTTTCCTTTCCTTTCCAAATCTTTCCTTCTATCTTTCAGAAAGTGCCTTGTACTGTCCTAAAGGCATTAGTGTGATATGGTATACTGATGCCACAGCATCACACTGATCGCCCACAGCACATTCTCTGAAGACAAAACGGCCAAGAAAAGCCAATCTGATTGGCTGATGAGACTGCAAACAAAAAAATAATCATGTTCTCCAGCAATGGAAGAGGAACATCTGACTGTCTGTGAAAGAGCCACAAAACTGACTAGTGATCTAGAAATAATGTGGAATATGAAAGTTTCCTGTTCATGATTATTCTTTGCTCGACTCGTGATGGATGCCTCTTTGGCGTGCTCCGCAGTTGTTTTAATTTTTTGTTAGTTTGTCCTGTCTTTAGTTATATACCTGCAATCAGTTTTGCCGGACACAAAATGTATTATTTAATATTTATTATTATTATTATTAATAATGACATTTATTATTTATATTAGATATTGCATAGATAACACCGCATTAATCTCGGATTCAAAATTTCAGTTTTTTGACAAATTTAAGAAAGGTACAGTACATCATCTAACTTTAAGTCAATGTCTTTGATATTTATGATGCTTGAAATAGAATTAAAATAGAAATTATACAGATTTTAATAGGCTGTCAGTGGAAAAAATACTGAATAATGTGCACCAACAAAACCATGCATGTGCATTAGATTGATAAACGGGGTTTGGTTTTTATGCTGATTTTCAAGAAATAAATATTCCTCTGAGCCACTTCATCTCACATTTATATGATGAGTTTGTCTAATCCTCTCCTCTCGTATTCATTCTGTATCTCTGTTGACCCTCTTCTCCTTTCTCAGGTACAGTTTAGCGCTCCCCCCCCCCCCCCCCCATCATGTGCGTGTCTCTCTCTCTCTCTCTCTCTCTCTCTCTCTCTGTCACAGGTTGTCATTAAAGCCGCAGCAGATGGTGCAGCTGTTGTCTGCTATCTGAGAGGCTCTTCACTCACCAAGGCTCTGCGGCTGTGGACACAACACACTCAAACTGCTGCTGCGCTGGAGAAATGATTTATTAGCTCACACATTCACCATCAAAGAGCCTGGCTCAAATCAGCAGGAAATAGAGCCCTTTACAGCCAGATAAATCTGTTCCAGGCATATTTAATAAACATGACTAAGACAATGTAATTGGAAATACATTCGACCTCATTCTTGTGCCTTTCAGTTCTTCTGAAAATTTAAGTTCTGTCATCATTTACAAAACCATTCGATTTTTTAATACTTCGATTCAGCAAGAGTTCAAGAACTCAAAGTATTGATATTTATGTTATAAAAGATTCATATTTCTTTTGAATTTTCCTTTCATAAAGAATGCTGAAATAAAATGGTTTCTCGTGGTTTTCTACAAAAATATTAAGCAGCACAACTGCTGATGTTTCCTGAGCATCAAATCAACAAATTGCAATTATTTCTAAATAAAAAACAAGTTTTGTGAATTTGTAGCTATTGAAAATCAGCTGAACTGATTATGCTTAAAAAACATAAAAAAATTGATAGTATGGACTAGATTTTATATGATTAGAAAAAAATTAAATGCTGTAAAATAAATAAATAAACAAACAAACTTGATGTGACATAAGTAAATGCAGCTAACAATGCAGCTTTGCATTACAGAAATAAATAAATTTGTTAATATATTCAAATAAAAAACTTATTTTGAATGATAATAATATTTCACAATATTTCTGTTTTCACTGTATATTTGATCAAATAAATGCAGCCTTGATGGGCAGATGGGCACCTTGATGGGCACTTTCCCTCGTCTGAGGTACATACTGTAAAAGGTTCAGTTGTGCAATATTTTCCATATAATGAAAGCGCATGGAAACGGATGCTTCAAAACAATCCATATGACTTGAGTTCAATACAAACAAGCCTTCTAAAGCCATACGCTAGCTTTGTATAATAAAAAAATAAATCAAAATACTCTCAAGTCAAAAATAGCACCATTAGACGTGTCACATCACACATCAAAAGTAACCGGTTCTCATGATTGTCTTAGTTCTCTCAGTATATTTGTGAAATTTTGTGATCACACAAGATTGAAATGACATGAGGGTGAGCAAATGATGACAGAATTTACATTTTTGGGGTGAACTATTTCTTTACACTGTTAAACCACCTTTAGTGTTTGAGTAACTAGTTTCATTATGATGCCAGACTTATTACTGTTCAGTGATGCTCATTTTCAACACACACACTCAAACACTGAGTGAATTGATCTGTCTTACATATTGACCATGTTATATTCAGCCATTCAGGGGATTTTTAAGAGAATATATCAAACGTATTATATGTTTGCACGTCATTATATAAGAGATCTATAGTGAGATTAATGGTTAGTATAGAAACAAAACACAAAGGCTGTATTTCTATGCGTTGGCACAGACTCGATAATGAGATATGGCTGAGAAAGTATGAGGAGGAGTAGACGCAATTCTCCATATGGCTTCATGCACGAGAATGAGTAAATAATGACGGAATTTATATTTTTGAAGAATTTCTTTAAAGGGACTTTGGAGGCGGCCGACAGACTGGGAATGTCTGCATTTGCAAAAGAAATGCATTTCTGAACAAACAGGAAAGCACAGGGAAGTGAAAGATGGAGAGATCTCTCTCAAAGCCTATTACAATCACATAATTTGTTTTAGTAATTCTGAAGTCTCAGACAAGGCTCTCTTCATTAAAATCCTCTGCCACAATAATGTCAGGAACTGAACTTGTGATTCAGCAAAGTGTGACTGCAAGCATCGCCTCGTATCAAAACTACCGCGCAGCTCCGAGCCAATAATATCAGAGCTTCACGAAAGATTAACTGATATCTCACATCATGCATGAAATGCAGAAATAACGGCTAGCTCTCAAGTGGGAAAATCAATGGGGGAAACAAAGTAATAAACCATTATCTGTTGTAACATAATGCTGTCTCACTTACAGGTAGAATAATAAATAAATAAAAAATACCTGATTTGTTTTTGATTGCTAAATTCAAAGACATTCACATGTGCTTTTTGAAATCCAGTCTGAGATTATTATTTTTGTGAATAGTTCATCCAAAAATGAAAACTTGCTGAAAATGTACTCACACTCAGGCCATCCAAGATGTAGACGAGCTTGATTCCTCATGGGAACAGATATGGGGAAATTAGCATTACATCCCTTGCTCATCAATGGATGGGGGCAGTGAATGGGTGCCGTCAGAGTGAGTGCTGTATCCACACCATTCCAGTCCATCAATTAACATATTGAAAAGTGAAAAGCTGAAAAGTGAACCATCATTAAGACATTTTTAACTTCAAACCACTGCTTCTGGTTAAAATATGAATGTTCTATCCATAATATTACTTTCTCCAGTGAAAAAGTCATCTCGACTGAATCAGGAGAGAAATATGCAGAGCGTTATTATGGATCATGGACAGATATTTTGGTCCGAAGCAACAGTTTGAAGTTAAACACCTTGATGGATTCGTTTATTAAACACCACGCAGCTTCTTGCTTTACAAGACATTAACTGATGGACTGGAGAGGTGTGGATTAGTGTGATGTTTTTATCAGCTGTTTGGACTCTCATTCTGACGGCACCCATTCACTGCAGAGGATCCACTGGTGAGCAAGTGATGGACTGCTAAATTTCTCAAAATCTGTTCTGATGAAGAAAAACTCACTACCTCTTGGATGGCCTGAGGGTGAGTACAGTTTCAAGAAATTTTAGACTTGCAATTGTAACCTGGCAAAAAAAAAAAAAAAAATCTGTGTATAAAAGCTCTATAAAGGCTGAGCTAATTTTACCTTCTATCTGAAGAGGCACACAGTCTGTTAAGTTAAATAAAATGCAAATGTATTATGTGATACAGTCCCACAGAAAGTCAATCAGTAAGGCACGATCATTATCCCGTTCATTCAATCTAGTTACTATCACAGACATTGTCTTACTGTAATTGGCCAGTGGGCTGAAATGGGCCTACGGTAATGAGTTTCACTGATGATAGCGTAATGTATCCGCACAGCACAGACGGTAAAAGGAAATGCATACGTCTGAAATGTGCGTTGTTCTCTAAACTATCCCATCAGGATGGACACTTCCCAGAAAGCCTCAAATCTGTTGGCGGAAGATGATGGCTATAATCAGCTATGCGATTAGAATAAGGCTTTGATTGCATCCACCAGGTTTCTCTCTGTAACCTGCGTGAGGAGAGATTCTCTGGAGAGAGCTAATAGGATCTAAAGACCACAGTGAAAATGTGTGAGTCTGAACTGCGTTGCCTCATTATCGGGCCACGCTTGCATGGAGAATGTTAAGCAGGCTGCTCCACACCGTAGGGTGGTACTTCGCATGATAACTTCATCAAAGAGAATATTTCAGAGCACAATGAACCTGGAGACATCAGATGTCATTATGATTATTAAGATATTTCGGAGTTTGAAAAAAGGAGAGCTCAAGAAGTATTATATATCATGCACCAATGGCAAGTTTCTGCTCGGCTGCAATTGCATGGGCAGGTGCCATTCAGAAATGAATTGAGAAAGCCTTTTCAATCTAAATCTAAATCTAGAATTACTACTCAATGGCTGTTACTAGAATTTAAATAACTATTACTGACTGTAAGAAAGTAGAATTAGAATCCAGCTGGATGGATAGATCGATAGACAGAATGACAGATAAATATGGCAATACACAGATAGATGAAGAACACCTTTCTGATCTTCTGAAAAAGTTCTAAAAAGTCAAACTTTCTTGAATGAAAACAGCATCCTGTGGTTAAAGATATGAGTTCAGCGATGTTCGGCTGGGCTGCGGCAGATCTTCACCCAGCACTCCTCACAGAGTCATGTCGAGGGATTTACACAGATCATAAATAATACATTCATGACCGACTACAGTCAATTCAGCTGGGTCCTGCACTCCAGAGACCTGGATCCCGGGAACACGGACTGAAGTTCAGTTCAGAGCAGAGTGAGAACTTGATTCCATAACACGTGGTTTTTGCTACAAGAGTTTCAGAAGCCAGGGATTCAATATCACCATGAAGCGCTGCAGCTCATTTTTGCCAAAAACCACCTACTTATAAATTATCAATGCTAATTATGAAATCAATACTACCACAATCAAAGACCTCCACTCAAACAACTCTTTGTTCATTCAAAAACTGTTGAAAAAGTTAATGGATGGACAGAAAATAAATACATAAATAAAATACTGGGAATTAATGTGTGCAGACTGATTTTTCCAATGTAAACTTAATAAGCGCTAAGTACTGATCTTGGCCAAACATCAAAACTACAAAAGGTCACATTAAAAGGCCCAGACGATCTGTGGATTTCATTTAACCACTAGGCATTAATAATTGTAATATTAAGCACTAAGTCTGTGGAAGCACTTCATTAACATGAGGGAACTGGGGAAAACCATCAACGTACTGTAACATCAGTAAAGGAAATATGTTAAACATCCACAGACACTGCTTAAAATATTTTGAATAAAATTACAATGGAAAATAATATACTGTTTATAGACTTATATATTATTATTAGTGGGCATTTTCAGTATATAATATTTCATTATATATTTTCAGAATATAATAATACAGATTAGTAAATGATAATAGTGCATTTATCTTGTTGTATAATGTATTTATATTGTGTACCTAATAAAATGTAATTCACAATTACATATAAATATCAAGACTTTTTCATGAATGGATATATGTCTATTATGTGAATATATTTTGCAGCCAAGAAGGAGGAAACTATATAATTATTATTGCAATAATATCAATATTAACAGAACAATTTTGCTGCTTAAAATCCGCTGCTTACATTTTTTCAGAAAAAATCAGGATTACATCACAGAAATAATCATTGTATTTAAAAATTGTCACATAAAACCACATAAAGCCAGTCACATAAAACAACAATATGTAATTAATATTCATGAACCAAGCTGATAAGTTTTATAACACCCCTCCCCCAGCCCTTTTCAGATTGTTCCTACGCCTCTGTAAAATCAGTTTTGGTATAATTATCAAATGGCTAATGAAAATCCCCAAGATAACAGCAGAAGCAGGATGGTACATGAGTGAAAAAATGTGGTGGTGCAGAAGGTTGCCTGTTGTTTATACGAAGCTCAAGCTTCTCAAACAATGGGTCTCTAACGCTGTTTATCCACAGGTGAGGCGGCGGCCGCGGCGTGCAGAGCACTCAAATTCAACGTGCTGATAGCACGCAGCTCCAGAGGACGAGAGAGAAGGAAGCAAGATAAGGGAGGATGTAATTAAGGTTTCATTGCCTTTTGTTCCCTAGGCCTGGACTCCACACACAAGATCTAACACACAAAGTGGCGATCCGCGCAGCACATTCACTCAGGGTAAACAGCTGGGCACAGCTGAGTCACAGCACAAATGCTAAAGGTTACCAGGATGACGCTGATCTGAGACCAGTCCTGTGGCGTCTATTTGAGGTTGGGAAAAGCAATGCTAATTTATATTAGCATAACTTTCATGCCCTGCATGCAGAGCGGAGATCCGAATTTAATAAAGGAGATTATGTAATTTTAAGGTCATTTGTACACAGCAGCGCTCTTATGGGGAGATTATTGTTTCAGAAAACCAGCTCAAATAAAACCCACTAGCCATGAGCTTTACAAGATTCAGTGTGTATGGGAGCGATGCTTAAATTACAAAGTCGAACTACTAGGGATGTAATGGTATTATCAATACTGTGGTATCGTGATAGCAAAACGATATCATGCTTTTATGTGACCGGATGAAAGGGAAAGTCATATGCACCTAGGATGCCTTGAGGGTGAGTAAAACGTGGATTCATTTACATTTTGTGGTGAACTAACCCTTTAAGAACATAGGTTGGAGCTCTTAATTTTGAGCTCTCAAAGTTCATTTCATAGAATAACTTTACTTTAAAATGTACAAAATGTTAATTTATTTTCCCAAGTCTTCATTTGTCTCTCTTTTTTTTAATATGTCAATAAATATTGTGCCATGGACTCTATATCGATAATTATTATTGTATTTTGAGATTTTGATATTATTATTGATTATTGTTTACATGAACATGTACATTTATGTACTATTAATAATAAATGTATTACAATTTTATAAATTATATCAAAAACAAATAGTGTTTAATAGTATTCAAAAATCTAATTTTGCTATTAGTGTTATATATACACACTCACCTAAAGGATTATTAGGAACACCGTACTAATACTGTGTTTGACCTCCTTTCTCCTTCAGAACTGCCTTAATTCTGCGTGGCATTGATTCAACAAGGAGCTGAAAGCATTCTTTAGAGATGTTGGCCCATATTGATAGAATAGCATCCTGCAGTTGATGAAGATTTGTGGGATGCACATCCAGGGCACGAAGCTCCCGTTCCACCACATCCCAAAGATGCTCTATTGGGTTGAGATCTGGTGGCTGTGAGGGCCATTTTATTACAGTGAACTCATTGTCATGTTCAAGAAACCAATTTGAAATGATTCGAGCTTTGTGACATGGTGCATTATCCTGCTGGAAGTAGCCATCAGAGGATGGGAACATGGTGGTCATAAAGGGATGGACATGGTCAGAAACAATGCTCAGGTAGGCCGTGGCATTTAAAAGATGCCCAATTGGCACTAAGGGGCCTAAAGTGTGCCAAGAAACCCCCCCCCCCCCCCACATCATTACACCACCACCACCAGCCTACACAGTGGTAACAAGGCATGATGGATCCATGTTCTCATTCTGTTTACGCCAAATTCTGACTCCACAATCTGAATGTCTCAACAGAAATCCAGACTCATCAGACCAGGCAACATTTTTCCAGTCTTCAACTGTCCAATTTTGGTGAGCTCGTGCAAATTGTAGCCTCTTTTTCCTATTTGTAGTGGAGATGAGTGGTACCCGGTGGGGTCTTCTGCTGTTGTAGCCCATCCACCTCAAGGTTGAGTGTGTTGTGGCTTCACAAATGCTCTGCAGCATACCTCGGTTGTAACGAGTGGTTATTTCAGTCAAAGTTGCTCTTCTATCAGCTTGAATCAGTCGACCCATTCTCCTCTGACCTCTAGTATCAACAAAGCATTTTCGCCCACAGGACTGCCGCAGGACTGCCCTAGAAATGCCCTAGAAATGGTTCTGCACCGTCTCGCACCAACAACCATGCCACGCTCAAAATTGCTTAAATCACCTTTTCTTATATATTTAAATTCAGTCAAGTTTGTCCAAACTTTACACTATTGTTCAACAACTTGACAATGATGTTTTCCAACTCTAAGTATATAGTTTTTAGACAGCAAAATCCCTAATTCATCTGTTAAATTCTTTCGAAGGAAACATACATAATATAAAATAAAGCTATACAGTATTTTTGTATAATTTAAAAAGCATACAAATGAAAACATCCTGCTCAACTAGTACTGTATATTAGACCTCACTTTATAAAATCCAGAGTCACAATATCACACAGCACTGCACCATACTGCACTGTAAAGCATTACATGGAATGAAAATCAGAGCTTGAAGTGGAAACTCATTTATTGCCAGTCATTTAGATAGGATCTTGATTGTGTTTAATGAATTTGTGATATGAAACGTCGGCCGTGCTGTTTATGGTCGCCTCTCATTTTTCCTAAAGGGAGGGTGAAGGAGATTTTCGTTGCCTCAAGCCTCATCTGTCCTTTTTCCAAAGCCCACCCCATTACATAAATTCATTTTCATCATGCTGCGACATCTACAAGCGCTACAATCTAATGTAAATGGGTCATTCCTACTATGCAGCACATTTTTCATGTCCTCATATTGGGTGCAATATTAAACTTGCAATTTTTTAAGATGGAAATAGTATTCAATTACTATTTTTTTTTGTCATGACAATAATATCATAATCAAGTGAACATAGGGGTTTCTATAATATCATTTACATAACTTCACCACTTGAAGTAGACGTTTATTTCAGTCTGCAGATGCTGCACTAATGTTTTACAATGAAAAGCTAGAGAAAATATTTCATGTTTTTCTTCTCCAAGCAATATATTATTATTATACTTAACATATAGTTTTAATTGGGAATTCATTTACAGGTTTTAATATATAAAATTTCAGCAAGTTGCCAACGTTTCTAATTTCAATAACTTTATTTACTAAAATAACAAACTAAAACTAAATATAGCTCAACAGAAACTACTAAAAATGACAAAACTTTCATTAAAATTAAAATGAAAAATAAAAACTACTACAATACATACATACAATACATATTTACATGGACTAAAATTGCCATTTTGGTTTTTCAAAGTTAAAAATGTGTTGCAGTACATGAACGACCAAAATCATGTTGTCAAGTGATCAAAATTATTCCTATTTAACCCGTTTATGCTCCATCTTCAGGCTACAATATTATTAAAACTCGAGCCTGTTGAAAAAGGCCTCAGTCAGTGGTAATATTCTAAGGTTTTCTGTCTGCCTTTGGCCTCAGTATTGGCAGTTCGCCTGAGACAGTCAAGTAAACTGTGACCGCTCTGGCCTGTAAGATGCAAATAGCTCAGTTCTGGTCAGCGTCAGGGCAAGAGCAGGGAATTTAGAGTGTTTTCTGAGCGATTTAAACTCACCAGGACAGGCAATTTCAATGCTGATCAAATTTTCATCGGTCTTGGCAACTCTCAAACATTTCAAGGACTTTCATGCCAACATTCTGCTGAGTCTTTTCATTTTTCCTCATAATGGAACATTGACTTATTCAAAAGCTTAAATAACAAGACATCTATAACAATGAAGAAGCTTAATGAATCTATATCATTTATAATAAAAGCAGTGAATATAAGCAAACATCCCATGTAGAAATGTCATAAATTTCCCTATATCAAAAGTGATATTCCTATATATATTTCCTATAAGACGATATATAATTTTCACATACATTTGCTTGGTCTCATATATACATCAAAAATTAAGTTACAGCAGGGAATTTACTAAATATCTTCATGGAACATGATCTTTACTTAATATCCTAACGATTTTTGGCATGGATGAAAAAATCACTAATTTTGACCCATACAATGTATTTTTGGCTTTATGCTAAGAATATACCTAAGAATATACCCCACGACAGACCAGTTTTGTGCTCCAGGGTCACACATAAGATTGCTATAGTTAATTAAACTGGAAATTAAAATGAAAACCATGAGAACATTCAACTGCACGAGACTCTCCAGCCAGCCATCAGGCCGCTGATACATGTTATTTACAAAAGCTGCTTAATTAGACTGCTAGTAAGCTAGTGAAAATGAATAGTTCAGCAAATCATGTTTTAATGTACTTCAAAATGCAGTTTTACTAAGAATCTTCATGAAAGAAACTTGAAGGACTTACTTGTGTTGTGACGTTTCAGCTGTAGTTGAATGGGAAATGCTTGGCTCTCATTCTGAAGGTGAAAGTGTCCTGCTGGGAGAAAAAACAAAAACACCTTGATTAGTTCAATATGAGTTTTCACACTCATCTATGTGCATCCATGTGCAGATGTTCTGTAAAGCAGTGGTTTTGATTGTAAGTGCCAACTAAACATGTGCTAGAATTGTCTATAATACATCCATAAAATCGAACACTGCAATGTTTTTTTTATTATATAATAATGCTATCAAAAAATACAGTGAATTATAACATTTTGGAAATTGTGAAATATTATTATAATTTAAAATTAATGAATTTATAATAAGTAATATATACACACACACACACACACAGAGATAGAAGGATAGAGAATGACTGAACGATAGATAGAACAGCCAAACGGATGGATGGATGGATGGAAAACTTGTAACTGTTTTAACTGATTTAATTAATTCATTTTAATAGTGCACATTTTTTTTCTAGGATTCTTTTAATGAATAAGGGGTGTAAAAGAACAGCATTTATTTGAAATAAAAAATATTTTGTAACATTATAAATGTTTTACTGTCACGTTTGATTAATTTAATGTGACCTTGCTGAATAAATATATTTCTTTCATGTTATTAAATAAATATGTCTTTCAGACCCCAAACTTTTGAGTGGTAGTTTATATTGACTCCTGTATCTCAAATCCTACATTTAGAAAGGCTTTAAAAACAGGGAGAAATATCACTGCAAATATATACAACGCAAAGAAGAATTTGAAATTCATAAGCTCATGATGCTTTTTGACAATAATGAAACGTATGCACAGCATCACCACCAGTTATGCTGAAATTCAACCAGGATTATTTTGAAGTAAACAGCTTTGTTTTGTTTTTATTTGTTTTGTTTTTTTGCAGCTCTACAATGAACATAATTTGACTCTTTGAATGTTGCAGTATTGAACTCAAAGCTTTGGCCCTCTGAGGCTGAAGAAAATAAGACTAGTTCATATTGATGATTATAATCATGTACTGGCTCTCCCTACAGATTCTGTTATGGGTGTACAAGTGAAGAACAGCTCACATTACTCAAGATATTACAAAAACAAATTAAGCTTTTTAATGCTTCCAGTGAGACCTTGGTCGGGTTTTTACACAGAAATCTGAATACACAGATGTTGCTGAAGCAAACTAAACTCCTCATCTAACAGCGTGTCCTAACCAGACGTGATACAAAAATCAATGCAGCAATCTGTCTGCGATGGTGGAGTAAAACTGCAGCCGCTCTGGTCTGTGAAATGCAAATAGATAGGGACTAGACAGTGCGTCAGAGTTTAGAAGACTTTTTAAATGATTAAAGCCAGACAAATTCAAAGCTGATCAAATTTTCACCTTCCTTGGCAACTCCTGGACAGTTCAAGGAAAAGTGTTGTTAACAGATAAACTAAAAATAAACTAAGTCTAATTTTAATTCAAATTAAAACCAAGTTTGTTAATTGAAATAAAATTTAAATAAAATACAAATATTAAAAAACCTAAACTAATTGAAAATTATAAAAGTTGCCTTAAAACAAACTGAAGCCAGTTTTACTTTAAAAACTAAAATATTAATTTAAATAAATCTAAAACAGACATAAATAAATAAACCATTTTTAAATAATTAAAAAAGAAAAAAAAGATTAAAATTACAAAACACATAAAATTAAATACATTTAGTTTAAAAAATTGTTTAAAGAAAAATTAATATAATGTCAAAAGCACATAAAATTATCGAAAAAGAAAACTGGAAATGAAAAATAAAATAAAATTTGACATATTAATAAACACTTTAATAGTACATGAAAATACTAAAATAACTCTCTCAATGACATTCATGTCTTATACCTACACATCTAACAGGCAACTTGTCTGTCCACAATGAATGCTAAATGTCCATAACATCACAAATTCATGGCTAATTAGAACTTGTCTGATGTTTAATATGTAATTATGCAGAGTATGATTTTAGACCAATGAGATTTCACTGTGGGTGGAGCTACCTTGTGCAACAACATAAAAACAGCAGACGATTGATAAAATGTCACAAAATATTATTTAATTAATGGTCATCTAGTCACCCAACATCCATCTATTAGTGAGGTCAACTAGTCAATTATTATTATTAATTTTTTTCACTTTGTGTCTGACTTTAGAGTCCCATGCTTAAGCATGCTTTACCAACACAGTCTGCACAATAAAACCCACTCTGAGTGTCTCATTTCTAAATCCATTTTCTTCGACCAGCAATTCAAGATTCAATAATACATTTTAAGACAATTAATGCCAGAGTTCAGATCACCTGCTGTGTTCCCTTTATTGTGACGGTCTGTAAGCCACCATATTTTTGTTCGGACAGTTTTCTGCAATAAAAGGATCTCTGTCAAAGTGCTGTGTATTCCTAAACACACACACACACACACACACACACACACACACACACACACACACACACACACACACACACACACACCCTCAAATCTGTCAACTTCAATGATTCTCAAACTTTTTGACCCAAAAGGCCCTCCATTTTCCAACACAGTATTTGAAGACAACTTTTTTTTTATTAATTATGGCAATTGAAATTATTACTTTTCTGAAAATAAAATGGGAATGTTGACAAATTAATTAAATTAAATTAAATATAATTAATTTAGTCATTAAAGTATATTCTAGATTCTGTGGAAGCTTGTTTCCACAACTGAATTAAAAAAACAACAACAAAAAAAAAAACAATTGCAATAAAGGAAGGCACAAATGCGAGATATTAACTCACAGTTCTATTTTTCTCACATTTGTGAGTTTATATCTGCCATTCTGATATTATAATTCACAACAGAGTTTATATCTTGCAATTCTAGGAAAATTGTTTTGTGAGATAAAAAGCTGTTACAGAATGCTGAATTTACTTGAACCCAAAATTAATCATGGTTAATGAAATTTATATTTTAACACTCACATTTTCTTTTTTTATCATTTAAATTGTCAGAATTCATCACAGTTTTGAGAAATAAATTATGAGAATCTGAGAGTTTATAACATGCAATTCTGACTTTATTTCTCAGAATTGCAAGCTTATATTTTGTCATTCTAAAGACACAGTTGCCTTTTTTTTATATTATTCAGTAGTGGAAACAAGCTTCCATTCGATTCTATACCCTGAGATATTCTGTGATATCTTCAGACCCTCATCCAGCTCTTTCGTGTACCTCTTGGCCACCAGCGCTGAGGTGGTCTGCAGTATATATATCCTATGTAAAGTCATTTTTAACTATTATGTTACTTTATTGCACCAACTTTGCATAGATGCACAAAAGACCATTTCGCAATAATAAATATATAAGAAAACAAACAAACAAACAAACGAAAAACCTATAGTGAGCATGACCTGGAACTGTACTAAAACAGTTCAGATTTCACCCCCCACCCTATATTCAAAATGAAAATACGCCATTGTCTATAAGTATTATCTGTGTATGTCAACACAGTAAGTTAACAAG